>NW_007726199.1:677808-714365 GCF_000696425.1 Galeopterus variegatus
GGAAAAAAAAAAAAAAAAAAAAAAAAAAAAAAAAAAATGGAGTGATTATGGCAGTGCTGTACATAGTGATTCCAAAGGATCCACATGGTATCTAAGTGACTTAATGCAGGCACTTAGGTGAGGTTTTTAGTTTCTAATGCATACTATCAGGCACCTGTTGATTTTTTTCATTGCACAGAAGCACTAAAAGAAAGAATGAAACTTAGAATCATTCCACTTCATCTAAAAGTGCTTACACAAAGATTTTGGTTCATTTGGTGGTGAACAAGTGTGACAATTTCAGAGATATCAAAGCACATTAAGTTTCAAATTTCAAAAGTAATTAAGTAGTAATGAGATTGCGCTTTCCCCTACATATGTGGAAAGAGTATGATACAGATTCCCCATCTTCCGGAGAGACTCATACAAAAACAGAAAACCCTTACAATGCTTGAAATTCAACTCGAGAAATTTAGACCAAAAACCAACAGTTATTAGACACTCATAGATTTGTGCAAATTTAGCTTTTCCTTGTTTCCTTCTTACTATTCTGTACTAATGGGAAGAAGGGGAAGATTACTCTGGAACATTTTAGGGGTAAGGGTAACTGCCTGCTCCTGGCTTGGATAGGGCTATAATTAGGGACAAAAGGCAAGGTAAGGAGGACATTGGAAGCTTGATGCAGAGGTGTGTAGAAGGAAGTGGGGAGGAAAATGTCAAAGGTAAACTTAAACTGTTCTTGGGAGTGGGGGATGGGAATGAGATCTTCTTTTCTTCTTTCTCCTTGTCATGAGTATTTCTTCCTTATTTTGTTAACAATGTTTTTGTATATGTATGTATATATAAGCAAATATGTTCATTTTCTCTCATTCCCTTATTTAACTTATGTATTGACTTTATATCAGTATTTAAGTATTGTTAACTTTACATCATAGTATTAAGTTATGGGATATCAGGAGAAAAGTAAACATCACTCAAGGACTTTTCTGGGGAAGGGATTAGTGTGTTTTTGGTTGTATGATAGTTTTATCATATTAGGTGGAATTATGACCTTGTTGTTGTCTTTATTTGGAGATTAAATACACTTTAAGGAGATTCGTATGGGTGCCAAGTGGACAATGAGTGGACTTTTTTTTTGGCATTGGCCAGTATGGGGATCCAAACTCATGACCTTGGTGTTACTAGCACCATGTTCTCCCAAGTGAGCTAACTAGCCTGCCCCAAGGGGTGGACTTGTGATGGTTAATTTTGCGTGTCAACTTGACTAAGGGATGCCCAGATAGCTGGTAAAACATTACTTTTGGGTGTATCTCTGACGATGTTTCTGGTAGAGATTAGCCTTTGAGTCCACAAATGAGTAAAGATTGCCCTCAAGAATGCAAGTGGACATTATCCAATCCATTGAGGACCTGAATAGAACAAAAAGGCAGAGGAATGGTGAATATGCTTCCTGTTTGAGCTGGGACATCCATCTTCTCCTACCCTTGGACAGTGGCACTTCTGTTTCTCAAGCCTTTGGATTCAGACTGTGACTCACCATTGCCCCCTCTCCCCTCCAGTTCTCAGTCCTTTGGACTTGGACTGAATTACACCACTGGCTTGCCTGGTTCTCCAATTTGCTGATAGCAGATCGTGGGACTTTGTGGCCTCCATAATCACGAGCCAATTCCTAAAATGTGTGTGTATTATATATTGGTTCTGTTTCTCTGGAGAACACTTACTAATACACCCCTCTTTGCTCAGGCACTACAAGGTCTCCTACCCGAGAGCACAGAATTCAGGCAAGCATTTGACTTTTTGTACTTGCTAGCCTGAAATCTAGTCACAGTTAGATTGTTCATATATCATAGTGCATTCTGCCTTCCAAAAAAGGCTGTTTATTCATTAACACAGTGTTTTAAAAAATATTTTTGTTATGGGACTACTTTTGATGTAGGGTGAGGCAGGATAGAGACTGTTATCTGTTTGTCAATCAATGATGTTTAGGTCTATTCAGGCTAAGTGGGGGTCTTTCAGATTTAGGCCAAAGAATGTTAATATAATAGAGATTTGTTGATAGAATTACTCCCATTTTCCTAAGTGTTCTTTTATTTAAAAAATATCAAATGACTGTTTTGTGTTATGCACTGTGCTAGGTGCTGAAGACACACAGATGAAGGACCCAGGTGTCACCTTTAAAAAAATCTTTTAAGTGGAGAGACCATTAAACATCAGACAACGCCATAGAGTGTGTTTAATGACAAATGTGTGCACAGAGCAATATTAGTGTACCTAATAGATGGGAGTGATTAGAAAAAGTTTCTCTGAGGGCTGGCCCGTGGCTCACTCGGGAGAGTGTGGTGCTGATAACACCAAGGCCACGGGTTCGGATCCCACATAGGGATGGCCGGTTTGCTCACTGGGTGAGCGTGGTGCTGACAACACCAAGTCAAGGGTTAAGATCCCCTTACCGGTCATCTTTTAAAAAAAAAAAAAAAGAAAAAGTTTCTCTGAGGAAGAGAGTTATATTAAAACAATTTTTTTTTTTTTTTTTTGTCTTTTGTCTTTTTCCGTGTCCAGCAACGGATTGCAACCCTCAGTGTTGCCCCCGTACCGGACCGGGGACCGGCAACGGGATTGCAACCCTCGGTGCTGCTCCCGCGCCTCGCTCAGCCAGTGAGCGGGAACCGGTCTGTATGTGGGATCCGAACCCTCGGGCGGGAGCGCCGCCACGCTTCCCAAGCGGCGCACTATCCAGTGTGCCACCGGGCCGGCCCTACAACAAATTTTAAAAAGGAGGTGAAGCAAAGCTGGAAAAAGAAAAGCAAAGAAGGCTCTTAGGCAGAAGAAAAAAATGTGCAAATTGATACTACAAGTACTTTGGCTGCTGTTGTGTGTGTGTGTGTGAGAGAGAGAGAGAAATGGGGAGGGTAGGGGAGAGAATGAGAAGACGAGAAGAGAGACAAGACAATTGAAAGACATGATTGGAGATCTTGAGGGCCTTTTATTCTGAAGGGGATGGGATGGGGGAATTGAATTTTTAACATAGAAAAGATTTGATCAGATTTTAATAGAAAAAAAGTAAATGATAGCAATGTGGAGGATGTATCAAAAGTGTGTGCTGGGGTGGTGACTAGAGGCAAGGAGAACTTAGGATGCTAGTAAAATAATCCAGATGAGATGTGATTGTGAGCAAGAACTGAGATAGTTGCAATAGTTGTGCTAAAAACAGTACAGGAGGTAAATTTAGTGTATTTACTGGGTAGGGCTTGCCAAAAAAAGTTGTTTTTGAGAATCTCCCTTCAGTTATTTTTATTAAAATGTCATAATAAAATCATATATAAAACACTACAATAAAATATAACATTCTAATAAAATTAAAATATGCTTGGTATGAACTTCCTATGCTCTTAGCTCTTAAAGAACTATGAAACTAAAGTTTACATATTTAATGTGAAAAAATGTAAACTAACAAAATATGTGCTGTGTGATTTTTATTTTTTGCAAATGAAATTGCCTCTTGAAACATAAAAATAGGACTATTGCCACAATTTAGGTTCTTTCAAATTTGGCATGTCTGTACTAACTGCTGTGTTCCATATGACTTAATTCTCCTGCCTCTTTTCTCTATTAGAACCTTTGGAAGACCTTTATTCATTATCTGACTGATGTCATTTGGTTTTTACATGGCCAGAAAGAAGAAATCATCTATTTCTGTTCCATTTGCGTAAAACAAAGTACCTTTATGTGCTTCCAACAAAATCATAAACCTAAATACAATATAAGCTCTGAAATCACATAGTAGTTCTTAACATGGGAATCAAGGTGATCAGGGCTATGCTTATGCTTACATTAATTATTATAGATTATTGAAATCACAAAGTGGAAAAAAGAATTTTGTGGAGAATTCAAAGAATTGAGTTTGAGAAACACTGATGTAGATAGAAGTTATAAAAATCCTTTTGTCACATACCTAAAATGGAGATTTGTTGAGTTTGATCTTGGACTTTAGAGTAAAAAAAAAAATGGTAGGCACGTAGGACAGATAAATCTAATTCTAACATGAAAATAAAAGGAGAAAACCTTTAAAGGGTTTAGATGCATTTTAAGGTTCAGTCCTATGCTGGAACTCAGGACATAATTTCTTATAGAAAAGTAGTTATGTCTGTAGGTCAGTCCACAAAGGGCTTTTCTCTAAATCCACCCTCTACATATGTTCCTATGAGAAAATGTCCCATTGAGTTCCGAACTGATATAGCAGGACCCATATACCACTCTGCCCATCAGAATGAATTCTAGTCTGCTAACAGAAATTCCCCTAACTTCAAGCAATAGGAGTTGCTTCCTGTGGCTTAGGGAAAGTACTCAAGTAGAACGGGAAGAATTGACTGAGGGTAAAATGTTGAGTGGTTGGATGAAAACTTTAGAAAGTTAGGACTGTTGGCCAAGGAATCTGTACATTGAACATTCTTGAGTTTCACTGTAGTGATGATATTGAGTATCTTTTCATGTGCTGCTTTGCCATTCACATATCTTCCTTGATGAAATGTCTGTCCATATATATTTCTTCCCATTGTTTATTGGATTCCTTTTGTTGCTATTTGTTTATAGGTGACAGATTAAACATCTATAGTAGCCTTAAAAGATGTTAAAATAATAATGTCATAACATGGTAACATATGCTTGGAGGAATGTGAAAAAGGCATGAAAAGTTGTCTGGTTAGATCAGTTAGAGCATGGTGCTGATAACACCAACGTCCAGGGTTTGATCCCTGTACTGGCCACCATTACAAAACAAAAACATGAAACACTTTACGAGATAGCAGAATTAAAGGGCTGACCATAAATATAAATCTGAGTGTTAAATCTTTTTGTTTTTTAATTAGCGGAACCACCTAAACTCATATTGGCTCATCCCTAAGTCATTTCCAAAACTAAGAGTACAGGCAGTTGTGTGCTAGAACTGGCTTATACTGGTTTACAAGGGCCAATTTAAAAATTTTTAGGAATTTTGCAGACTGATTATTAAACAGCCATTCTTTAAAAACTATAAAACTGACATATTAAAATCCAATATATGACTCAATACTCAAAACTGACTTTCTAATCATTCTACTACATTTTACTATTATTCATTTTCCTTGTGGTTATGTCTATTGTATCCGCCTGGTGGAAGTATTATTGTGATAGTTTGATAGTGTGCACCTTTTCTTAACTCAGCATTCAGTGATGTCCTGTGGTAGCTTGAAATGGGCCATAGTAGGAACTTTCTTCCCCACTTCTCCCCAGAGGTAGTTGTTAAACATTTACCAGCACACCCGTGATGACAGGGCCCTTGAAGCTGCAACTGACTTAAGGATGTAACTAATAATTGCAGCTTCAGTTACAGAGAATTCACCTTTGTGAAACACTTAACTCCTCAGAAGAGACCCATATTATTGCTACATAATAAAACTTATAACACCTATTTCCTTGCTGCTCAATTTTTTCCTTACTTGAAGTTGCCCTAAGGTAGAGAAGGGCAAAGTCTGAGTACTGGATAAGGGGGGATGCTAAATACATTATTTCTGTGTTCCCAAATAAAAGCATAAAATATTTTATTTGGAGTAGAAATACATAAAACTGAAATACAGAAAATTGTGTAAAAATACATAAAATTGTGCTGGACAAAAAAAATAGGAAAAGCAAATAGTTCTATATAACGAAAATTCTGTATATCCAAAATTTTATTCATTAAGGGAAACTAAATTAAAATGTGAGGGAGCAAAAGATGATACTTGAAGAGGGTTTGTTCTAATCACCCAATCAGCTTTTTAATGGATGAAGCACGTTTTGTCCAAAGTTACCAAGAATGCTGGACATTATTAGGAATTTAAGTTCCCAGACAGTTTCAGTAAAATACTACAGCCCAGAGATAACCAAATCAATTCCGGCAGACAAATATATAGTGTAAAAGATACAGCTACTGCTATGGTCGAGTGTCCATTACAATTTAATGTTAAAAAATACTAGGAGAAACTAAGTATTTCAAAAGGAATAGAAACTACCTTACATTTTAGAGTCTAAATGAAAGGCGTACATTTAAAATATAAAAGAAACAAACATATCATGCATATGATTTTCAATAAGGCATTTGATTATGTCTCATTTGGAATTTGCATAGTAGTTAAAGGAAATGTTTGCCTGGTATTAGTAGTGACAACTGTTTAGAGTGATGCACATAAAGAATAGCAGTTCCATCTTAAGTTGGAGCGACCTACCAATATTTATTTATTTGTTTGTTTTTTGTGCTTGTCACAATGTAACAATCACAGACATGATGCACTTTTAAAAAAATTTTTATTCTGTCAATATACAATGTGGTTGATTATTGTGGCCCATTACCGAAACCTCCCTCCCTCCTCCCCTCCCCCCTCCCGAAGCGACCTACAAAAATATTTAAACCAGTCAATGCCCTATGTGTCCACTTTACCAATAAATTGGACAAAATAAATGGAACTTTAGCAGGTACAGGTTTTGTTTTTCTTTTCCTTTCAAATGAGAAGGGAATATAAATTCCCCGGAAGATAACTTCCTTCTTGTACGAAAACACCAAAGAGTATATGAAACTAACGTACGTAATAGAAAACTAACTGCCTGCTGAATATCTCCACAAATAAAATGAAATAATTCACTATTTTCTCTCTAACCCTTGTACTGATTTCCAAAAATCAGTTCCTCTCCTAACTGACCTACTTGGGTGAATATATTTTTCCAGTCATGAAGATTCAATATATTGCAGTAATCTTTGTCTTTCACCCTTATTAGTCTGTTTCTACTTATTTAGGCCTTTAATGCATGTTACACCTTAAATTTTATACTTTAAAAAATATTTTCATCATTATTATGTTTATATAACCACTCTGAATTGGGCGGAAGTTATTCACATTTCATCATTTAAGTATTTACTGTAAGGTGACTGACATGTAAATAAGGAAGCAAAATCGGACAGGTTAAATGGCTTGTCCAAGGTGACGGGATCAGTAATTATTACTAGTTTAGTAATTCTAATGTCAACATTCATTTCATTACACTATGATGCTTCACATTAACTCATATTTGGCCCATTACTGTGGGTTTCTCTACCTCTACTCTTCCTTCTCCAGTCTGTCTTGCATATCACCATCAGATTAACCTAGCTTTCATTATATTATAGCACAATAAGGATGTTTTCAATGGTTTCCTATTGTATAGAAGATAAAAAATCAGAACTTTATGTCTGCTTTTATACATGAAATCTCTAATCAAACTGAGCTCCTTATGTTCCTTCGAACATATTTTTTTTACTTTCCTGAGAGTATATGCTTTTAGCAGTGTTCCCCTTCTTTGAGTTACAAATCCCAGTTGTTGCAGTATACCTGGACATTTATGCACCAAAAATCGTCTATAGACTAAACATACACACAACAACTGTCTTTTGTATCTTGTCTAAGAGGGTGTAGGGAGCATCTAGTAAGAACTTTGACATAAAAAAGAGTACTCTGAAGTTCCACTTGTGGTAATGCAGGACTGGGTGTTTTTGACCATATTTCTACTGTGAACAACTAGAAAAGCCGGACCAAAACAAAACAAAAACCCCTGTTTAAAGGCATTGGAAACCTACGAAATCAGGATTGCAGGGCCAAGATCTAGGAGAGGAAGGTGGATCAGAGAGATACCCATAGCATTTGGGGCTCCTTTTCCCCCAGAGGCATCTGGCTCTTCCAAAAGCAACTGAGAAGGTAAACAGAGCTTTTCAAAAGTACAGAGAACTAGGTAGGACTGGGCAGGGAAAAAACCTGAAGTCTAGAGCTCACCAAGGAAGAGAGAAACACGTCAGGCTTTCAGATGAGATCCTGAAGGGCTGCACCCTAAGGGTCAGAGTGAACTGAAAATAGATCACAACTCACAGGGACTGAATCATCTCAGGCCCTAACTGGATTATGGTGATCTGAGTCTGCTTAATGGCCCTAGTCTAGCTGCCTAACAAGAAAAAGAAATCCTCTACTAATATCCAGAGCCTCCAAAAACAGTTGTCCCTCAGTATATGTGGGGGACTGGGTCCGGGACCCCCACATATTCCAAAATCCATGGATACTCAAGGCCTGCAGTTGACCCTTCAGAACCCATGTATGTGAATAGTTGACCCTCTTTAAAAGTGGATTCCGCATCAAGCCAATACTGTATTTTCGATCTGCAGTTGAAAAAAATCCACATATAAGTGGACCCATTGTAGTTCAAACCCGTGTTGTTCAAGAGTCAACAGTACCTCTACATTTTTTTGGTAGCTGGCCAGTAAGGGGATCTGAAGCCTTGACTTTGGTGTTATCAGCACCATACTCTAACCAGGTGAGCTAACCAGCCAGTCCCTCTACAATTTTTTATATACAATATCCAGCACATATAATCAGGTACATGAAAAGATATGACACAACCAGAGACACAATAGACCATAGAAACAGAACCCATGGGGATTACCAGATGAAGACTTTAAAATAACTACAATTAATACATTCAGGAACTTAGTAAGAATGTTTGCAGAGACTGGAAACAACCAATCAGAAATTCTACAAATGAAAGATATAACAAATTAAAAAATCCAGTGGATACACTTAATAGCCAATTATACAGAGCCGAAGCAAAATTAGGGAATTGGAAGAAAGGTCAGAAGAAAACAAGCCACCAACACCCCCCCCAAACAAACAAACATATAGATTTAAAACATAATAATGTAAATTGAAAGGAGAGGGTAAATAAAGTAGTCTAAAAGGTGTTCACATTGTTCAGGAAGTGGTAAAAGTACTAATGTATACTAGACTTTTAGAAGTCAAAGATGCATATTCTAATTTCTGCTGTAATTAAAAGAATAGTAAAAGAATGTATACTAAAAATTTAATAGAAAAAGATTGAATAATTTTAAAAAACACTTGAACAATTCCAAAGAAAGCAGAGAAAAAAGACTGTAGGCCAGGTGGGACAAATAAAAAACAAAAGGATGATGGCACCTTTAAAACTCCATGTATCAGTAATTACATTAAGGGTAAGTTAATTGTCCCGCTTAAAAGACAAAGACTGTAGGGGCTGGCCTAGTGGCGCACTGCTACAGTGCGCTGCTTGGGAGCACGGCGGCGCTCCCACCGAGGGTTCAGATCCCACATACAGACTGGTTCCCGCTCACTGGCTGAGCGAGGTGCGGGTGCAACACCGAGGGTTGCAGTCCCGTTGCCGGTCCTGGTCTGGTACGGGCGCGACACTGAGGGTTGCAATCTGTTGCCGGACACGAAAAAAGACAAAAAGGAAAAAAAAAAAAAAAAAAGACAAAGACTGTCAACTTGGATTTATAAAGATACACCTTTTATCTGTTTTCAGGAGATAAATATTAGATGCTGAAAAGTTTAAAGTTAAAAGATGGAGAAAGTGTACCCTGCAAAAATGAATAGAAAGATGGCATAGCTATGCTAATAACCAAGTAGATTTTAGGCAAGAAGCAATACAAGAGATAAAAAGTTTCTGTGTGTGTGAGTCCAAATAGGAAACAAATGACACATTCCAGTTAGGAGGGTTTATTTACAAAGGGACTAATTACAAATTGGGGAGGGGGGAGTATAATGGAATTACAGGGATTCTATTGTAACCCAGGGCTAATGGCAGGAGAGCTGTATCACCTTTAGGCCCAAAGAGACAAGGGGAGGCAGAAGTTACCATAATCTGGAAGGAGAGAATTGTGAAGAGTTCACTTTGAGAGACAATGATCTTTTGTCAAGGGACATATCCAGTTACAAGGTAACCTCTACCTCTACAAGGTAATCCAGTTACAAGGTAACAATCAATGGAGAGAGCTGGGGGAATAAATACCTTTACTTCACTCCTTTTCACCATATAATCTTCCATCAGCTACAAAATCATGGGGTAATGTCAATTTGGTCATACTCTTACCTAAAACCAAACACATTAGCCACCCCAGAATTTCTCATACATGGTAGGGGAGAAAAGACACAAATAACAAAACATAATCATAGTTTCATAGAGCCTGCTTTTTAGCTGGTCACGAGGTCTACATTCATATGCATAGCTACTTTCTTTTATCACCTCTCAGGTTTCTCTCACTGGTTGTCAATAGCTAAGCTGAATGGAATTCTTTACCAAGTGGGGTGACTGAAACATACATTCTTGTAAGATCTGAGTCCTGGGGAGATCATCACTGGGTTATCCTAGTTGTTTTTTTTTTATTGGACTGTTGGCCAAGAGAGTACTAAGAGGTGTTTTAGTGAATACTAAATACTACTCCCATTGTGCAGCAGCAATCCAATTTCACTCTCTTCAATGGAATCCCTCACCCCTGCCAGTAGTTATTCCATTCTCTATCTGTTGGTTTAGTGATAAAAGCCTGAACTTGCTGGTAAGTAGTGTCTGCTTCTAATTCATTGAAACCATGTTTCTAAGAAGCATTCCTCCCTTGAACACTGGGACCTCCAAAACCATTAAAGTTTCAGAGACTGAAAAATTCAAGTGAGTTATTAGGTATAATAGAACAACCAACAAAAATGCATATATATGTACACCAAAAGACATGTACAAGAATGTTTACGGCATTACTCTTTATAGCCAAAAAATGGAAACATTTCCAATATCCTTCAACAGTAAAACAGATAAATTTATTCTGGTATGTTCATGAAGTAGAATACTATCTAGCAATGAAAATGAATGTACAACTGCTATATGTAACTACATGGATGAATCTCAAAAACATGTTAAATTAAGGAAGCCAGACACAGAAGAATACATTAGGTATAATTCCATTTATATAAAGGTTTAACTATTAGCAAACTAATCTTTGGTGTTAGATCAGAAGAGCAACTACTTTTGGGAAGAAGAGTAATATCTAAGAAGAGGCATAGTAATGTAGTTATTGATGTTGGTTGGTTGTTACATAGTTATCTTTGTAATAAGTCATTGTGGATAATGATTATATTAGTGTAATTTTCTATGTGTATGTTATGCTTCCACTAAAAAGCTTATTTTTAAAAAATTCATATAATTGCCTGATGGAGGGCCGGCCCGGTGGCGCACTGCTGTAGTGCGCCGCTTGGGAAGCGCGGCGGCGCTCCCGCTGAGGGTTCAGATCCCACAGACAGACCGGTTCCGCTCACTGGCTGAGCGAGGTGCGGGAGCAACGCCGAGGGTTGCGATCCCGTTGCTGGTCCCGGTCCGGTACGGGGGCGACACTGAGGGTTGCAATCTGTTGCTGGACATGGAAAAAGACAAAAAAAAAAAAAAATAATAATAATAATAATAATTGCCTGATGGAATTTGGATGTATTGTCCTCACAGAACTCTCATGGAATTTTGATCCCCAATGTGGCAGTTTGAGTCATGGGGGCAGATCCCTCATGAATGGATTAATGCTCTCCCTGGGGGGTGAAGGTCCTGAGTGAGATCTCATTCTATTAATTGCTGCGAGAGCTGGTTGTTTAAAAGACCCTTGCACTTCCCCTCTCTCTCTTGCTTCCTCTTGCCACATGATCTGCTTGTACCTGCTGGCTACGTGCCACTTTCTGCCATGAGTGGAAGCAGCCTGAGGCCCCTGCCAGATGCAGCTGTCCCAGACTCGTAAGCCAAATAAACCTGTTATTTATAAATTACCCAGTCTCGGGTATTTCTGTTATAGCAACACAAACGGACTAATACATTGCCCTTGTGTGTGATATATAATTTCTCTGGCCGCTTTTAAGATGTTTATCTTAGTTTTGTCAGTTTGATTATAATAAGCAATGGTGTGATTTTCATTGTAATTTTCCTGCTTGTGGTTTACTGAACTGTAATCACATTATTGGATTTGTAATTTTATGCTGTTCACCAACTTTGGAAAATATTCTGCCAGTATTTTTTTTTTTAAATTGGAAATAGACATATAAAAAATAGAGGGACCACTCTCATCTCCACAAGTTGCATACCTTTTGGGGAAGGTGGCACCATATATTAATTACTGGTTTTAGGCATATACTTCATTCTACAGGTCAGCATACCCAATTTGCAGATTGTTGTCTCCCAGGTGGTCCCATAAAGTGAATCAGCTTTCCACTTTGTTTTCTCCAAGTTCCTTTCTAGTGGATCAACTCATAAGCCACTGGCAATGAATCAGTGTATATCCTTACCTCAGGCCATGTCTACTAAAGTTTTTCCCAATGGAAGGATCTCCCTTTGCTATTGTGGTTCAGGGCCTCTAATGAGTAGTGTTCTAGTGAAGTAGTGACTACTCACATTCAGCTTTAGAATTCTTTTTTTTTTTTTTTTTTTTTATGCCCGGCAACGGATCGCAAACCTCAGTGTCACGCCCGTACCGGACCGGGACTGGCTACGCGTAATAACTTCGTATAGCATACATTATACGAAGTTATACGAGTTGCTTGTGTTTGGTGGGGCGTGACTGAGGCCCTCAGCCCCCAATGGCCCTGGCTCAGGAGAGCCCAGGGCGCTTCCTGCAGTGGCTTAGTGGTTGCCACTAGGCTGGCTGTGGGTGTTGGGGGGGCGTGGCTGAGGTCCTCACCCCCTACTGCCCTGGCTTGGGAGAGCCCACGGTGCATCCTGCGGTGGCTGAGTGGTCATCACTGGGCTGGCTACGGCTTTCAGGGGGGCATGGCCAAGGCCTGAGGCCCCCCACCACCCTGGCTGGGAGAGCCTGGGGTGCTTCTTGTGGCAGCTCAGTGGTCACCGCTGGGCTGGCTGTGTGTATCGAGGCAGGTGTGGTTCAGGCCCTCATCCTCCAACCTCGGGATTTTGTTACATGCCATCATGTGCCTCTGCCACTATGGGATTCTATTATTTCCACTGAGACCAAGAAACTCAATTCCACCATAGCATTCATCACCATCATCTCTGGCAAACAAAGACAGCCACTTCAGAGCTCTCTGAGAATTGTGGTGCTCCCATGACCACAGCATTCCTTAATGACTAGTTGAAAATTGAGGATGGTTAAGGAAGCTTTGTACTCCCTCCTCTACAGTACATCATGGAATTTCTGGCATTTTGGCCATTTTATTTGTGGGCTATTATTGAGTCCAAGCCTCATCCTGGAAAACTGTGAGTGCCAAAATATTAAATCTTGATTCTCAAGTGTGTGCACCCATACCAATAAATTTGCCAAGATCTAACCTTATGTTTATTCTTCCTTAGTATAACACCCTTAGAACACACCTCCATATATACTTCCTAGGTTCCTGCTGATTAAAATGGCAAGGTCTTCCTCTCTCCTGTGTATGCTATATCTTTCCAGAGCAGACTTCCTATTTCTCTGACTAGGCTATGTTGGGATTTAACTGGAGGCACTGGGAGGCAGTGAGGGTAGGTTCTGATGACAGCCTGTATCAGCTTGTAAGGGTGTGGGCAGTTTTCTGTCATTATTTCTTTAACTTAGCTTTCTGCCTCTTTTCTCCTTCTCTGCTCATTCTATAACTCCCATAATGCATGCACTGGTTCACTTGATAGTGTCCCATAGTCCCATAGGCATACTTCATTCTTTATCATGCTTTTTTCTTTTAATTCCTCTGAGTGGGCAATTTCAAATAATGTCTGAGTTTGCTGATTCTTTCTTCTCTTTGATTGAGTCTGCCATTAAAGCTCACTATAGAATTTTTCAGTTAATTCACTATATTCTTCAGATCTAGAATCTGGTTTCTTTTAATAGTTTCTGTCTCTTTGTTGAACTTCTAATTTTGTTCAAATAGTTTTCCTGATTTCATTTAGTTGTCTGTTTTTTTTTTTTTTTGGTAGCTTACTGAGCTTCACAATGATTATTTTGAATTGTCAGGTAATTTGTAGGTCTCCATTTCTTTGGGGATCAGCTGCAAGAACTTTATTTTTATTTTATTCCTTTGGTCATGTCATCTTTCCTAATTTTTTGTGTTCCTTGCAGCCTTGCTTTGCTCTTTGCATGTTAAGAAACAGTCATCTCCACTTTTTACTGACTACCTTTTCTATAGATGTGCCCACTCCACTCTTCTTGCTCTCTCTTGGTGAGGAAGTCTTAGGATTGTGTGTCTTCTCTTGATCCCACAATGCCAGGCCAGGTGCTAAGAGCTTCCCATTTATTTTCCTCAGGGCAGTGCTCTGAAGTGTTCAAGGTTGTGTACCTTCACCAACCCAGCAGAGTTGAACCAGTATCTAAAGTCTGTGTGCTGCCCACAGGAGCCTGTATACACCATCTGCCAGTGAGGGTGGGGCACTGGCTATGGGGTAGGAGCATGGAGCGCTTGGGGGTGCTTGTCAGTTAGTTGATAGAATCTGCAGGTGAGGCATCCTGTGGCATTTGTGGGTCGGCCTCTTGGTGGAGTCTGCAAACCAGTTAGCAGTATCCATGGCCAGCTGTTGAGAACCATCTGCTGATTGCTGTGAGCTTCCAGCTCTTGTCACTGCTCCTAGCTTTCCCCAGACTATTCAGCCATGAAGATCCCCTCAGTGTTCTGGGCAGGGCAAAAGAGAAGTGGGCCTCTTGGGCAGCATCATGAAAGGCTGGGGAAGCCAGGTACTCACTTCTTTCACTTTAACCCCTGGGAGAACTCATCGGCCAACAGGGCCTCTTTTGGCACTGAGCTGTGCTGCCTTGGGAGAGAATGATGTGAGTAAAGTGAAATTATTTTTCTTGCCCTCTGCAGTGTGTCTATTCTTGGGTTTTTTGCTCTACCAGGATACTGGAACCTTTTAGCTGGATTCCTGGGATCCCATTAAAGCATTTTCATCTATGGATGATTATTATACTTGGTGTTTCTGTTGGGGTTTGAGGGCTGGGACCTCCTATTCCACCATCACGCTCATGTTAATCAGATGACTTTAATCTGATTAGTGTTTTTTTTCTTTTTTCTCTTTTTGTCTTTTTTCGTGACTGGCAACGGGATCGCAACCCTCAGTGTCACGCCCGCACCGCGCTCAACCAGTGAGCAGACCGGTCTCTATATGGGATCCAAACCCTCGGCGGGAGCGCCGCCGCACTCCCAAGCGCCGCACTCAACCGAGTGCGCCACCGGGCCGGCCCCTGATTAGTGTTATTCCACACAAAATGCTGCTATCTCTGAGTTTACTAGCTCAAAGGGAAAATTAAACAAAAATGTTAAATAAGGCAACATATTATTAAATCTCAAATTTATTCTATGTGTGACAGTAGTATCACAAAGCATTAGTCAGATACCTGTTTTCTTTAATGCCTAGTTCATGGTTGCTTAGAGTATGCTAGTTCCATAAACTTCTGAGGTAAATAAGAATCTGCTGTATTATTTTAATTATTTGTTATTTAATGATTACATACACAGATTACAGTAAGCATGGAATTTCTAAGGCAAAAAGATGGCTTCCAGAAAAAAAAACAAACTTCAAAGATGAATAGAATTAAGCTTTTCATTATATATGTATGCATATATATATATATGTATTTGCTTTCTAACCATAATCTTTTTCTAGTCAATGACTGCAAAAGTGATATGTCAGCATACACTTAGAGAATTATAGGGTAAAAAGTTTTTATCAAAAGCTCACTGTATTCTACCATGTGTCTCTAAGAATTTTATATAGGCAATTCTATATACTGCTTGTTTTTAGCACCACAGAGTATTGTGGAAGATGATTCTAAAGTAGATGTACCATTTTAAACAGTTTTGTTTCTCTAATATTGTTTTTATTTCCCGTTTGTTGCACTTCCTTTTAAAACTGTGGGTAAGGCAAAGCAGTTCAAATGTGGTTCTGCATAAACAAAGAGGAAGTGTAATGTAAGAACACCAAACACCAAAATGAAAATACATTTTTTAATGTTTACCCTTTATAAAAAAAGTTTGAATAAATAAGTTGACATATTCAATAATTCTTTTCTTAAAATTTGCTTAGTTTCTCATGTAATAATTATTAATTTAACCCCAAACTATAGCCTAGGCCAGAGGAAGTCTACTCTCAATTTGTTAGAATATACTAGGTGTTCTATTAATTTTATCTACTGTTCCAATCCATCAATTTGCAATTCCTTTTACCTCCCTCTTATTTTGGATTTATTTCCTTGATCACATGTCCTACTTTTTCCTGGTTTATTCCTCATTCAGGTGGAACACATCTTCCCTTAGCTTCTTGAGAATGGATGAATAGAATGTATATTTTTTTGAGAACTTTTAGGTTTGAAAATGACTTTATTCTAGTCTCACAATTGGTTGTTAGTTTAGCTTGGCATAGAATTCTAAATTATAAGTAATTTTTCTTAAGAATTTTGAAGCCTTCCTCCATTATCCTTTAGCTTCCAGAGTTCCTGTTGAAAAGTCCAATACATTCACTTTCGTATGCATCAAATAAAACCTATTTTTCTCTCTGTAAACTTGTACAGTCCACTTTTTGTCTTTGGAGGATAGAGTAATGGGGAGAAAGGAGATATACAGAAAAAGAGCTCCAGAAATCTGCATGGGGTTCCCTTAAGCATTTTATACTTATAACAATCTTAGTTAAGTACTAACTAGTCATATGTGATTAGTATTGCCACATTACACTATCACACTGACCACACAGTCCTAAACCAACCACTGTAAAAAAAGAAAGTGCAGCAAATAATAAAAAAGATGTATTGACAGTGATAAGAATAATGATGATGATAAAAGATATTACTGATTGTACACATATATATGTGCCAGGTACTATTTTAACTGCTTTATATGTCTTAATTCACTAAATTAATACACATATAATATACTTAAGAGGTAGGTATTATTTACATTTTTATAGGTTATATAATTTACCCTGGGAGAGACAGAATTCTAGTCTAAGCAGTCTGTCTCCAGAGTCTGTGGTTTTAACTATGATGCTATACTTCCTTGCAGTAGTAGATGGTAGTAGTTTTTTGTATGTTATATTATTTTTAAATACTCTTTCTTAAAATAAAACGTTGGTAAACCTATCTTGATTTTCCCAATTAAAATATTTACTGGCTGGTAAAATCTTAAAGCCTGGAAATCATCACTTTGTAGGGCCAATAGAGAGCAAGAAAATGAAAATATGAGAAGAAAACTGATGGAGCAAGGTCCTGGAGAAATTGAGCTCTAGAATACAGGGAGGAGTTAGACTTGGAGAACAGAGCAGGGGCTAAGTATAGGAGGAATTATGGCCAAGTATTGAGATGATGGTGAGAAAAGTGTCTCTGAAAAATCAAGGTCATCTTAAGCCTAAATGAGCCTGGCAGTAATTATTAGGAGGCTTAATTATTCATTATTGTAGAATAGTGAAGATTTGGAGCAACTTTTGTGAGTAATGAGAAAAATAAAACCAGGAGTAGGCTGAAAGAATAGAAAAATAGAGATGGCTTCAAAACTAAATATTTTGATGAAGTCAAAGAATAAGCTTAGTGGGAATAAGAGAGTGGGAAATGTAGAAGAATATGAAATGGTGGTCAGAGGTAGGATTTCTGTATTTAAAATCTCAAAACCAGAGCAAAGGCTCATTCATTAATCATAATGATGATAATGATAATAAAAAGCATTTACCAAATATATTTAAAAATTAATTTTATCAAGTCATAATAACCATTAATGTCATATTACAGACGAGAAAACTGAGTCCTAATGAATTTTCAATAAATATTTCAAGCTTTTTGATACACCCTGACAAGATGACCTTGAAATAGAGTAGAAAAGGGCCAGGCATTCTAAAGACAATTTTGAAGAAAATAGGTGGGGAGGCTTATCCTGCTGTATATTAATATTCATTGTAGAGCTGTGGCAATGATGACAGTGTGGTACTGTTTTAGCAGTGGAAGAGAATGAACAACCCGTGGATGAGTGGAAACCTGATTTGAGATAGGTGACATTACAAACCATAAAAGAAAGTTAAGTTATTCAATAAATGGTGCTAGAACAATTAGTTATTTGTATATAAAATAATAAAAAAGAAAATAAAATTAGATCCCTATTTCGTGCACAAAAAATAAATACTAGGTTGATTAAAAACCTAAATATGAAGAATAAAAGTTTGGAACTTTTAGCAAAAAAAAAAAAGGTGAATATCTTTGCCATTTGGGGGTAGGAAAGGATTTCTTAAGACTCCCCAAAACACAAATTGTAAAGGAAAAGATGAATAAATTTGGCTATATACAAACTAAATTTCAGTTTAAGAAAAGATACCATAGGGCCAGCCCGTGGCTCACTCGGTAGAGTGCAGTGCTGATAACACTAAGGCCACGGGTTCGGATCCCATATAGGGATGGCCGGTTAGCTCACTGGGTGAGCGTGGTGCTGACAACACCAAGTCAAGGGTTAAGATCCCCTTACCGGTCATCTTTATAAAAAAGAAAAGATACCATAAACAAAGGTAAAAGAAAAGTAGACTGGGAGAAGATAAGCAACAAATATAACCAAAAAAGTATTATTATCTGTAAAACAAATCAATTGAAAAAGATGAATGAAGCAATAGCAAAATGGGCAAAGATGCCAAGAAATGCCCCGTAGGCATTTGGGATTAGTAGTACTAGAGAAACTGGGCTGAAAATAGAGATTTGAGCTATATTAATCTATTGATCATACTAGATTTCTTGGGACTAGATGTGCTAATGGGAAGAAAAAATGTAGAGAAATGAGAAAGGTGGGTCTAGCAAGGACACAAAGCCTGCATAGGCAGAGGATTACTGATCCTCCCTGAAGTGCCTGGAACTAAATAATAACTCCTTTCACTGTATTTACATATTGATTATTTTATCTTGCATTTTCTCACCACAAAATGTCTTTAAATCTTTTAAAGATGGAGTCTAGGCTGGTTAGCTCAGTTGGTTAGAGGATGGTGCTGATAACGCCAAGGTCCAGGGTTCAATTCCTGTACAGAACAGCTGCCAAACAAAAATGATAATAATAATAAATAATAATAAAGATGGAATCTAAATATGAGATGTGAATACTAATAAAGCCAGAATTTGTTGAATACTGTCATAAGGTGGTCAGATAAGCCTGACATTTCAGTTCAGTACAATATTATCTTCAGACTCTCTGTTTCATATGTTGCCAAGAAGGCAGGGTTGTGGAAATAAATAACAAATTTTAAAATATGAATAAAAACAGGATTCAAATTTTAAAGTAAAGGGAATCTAAGAAAATATGCCCTATAAATGCAGAATAAGGTTTTTTTAATTTTTTTATTGGTGGGATTAGGATCTATTTCCTTTTATACATTAGCAGAGCTCATGTAATGCATCAGAAATAGCTAATGTATGAGCCACACCTCTTCTCTAAATTTTAAGGCCAAAAAAAAGGGAAAATGTTTTATCCATATATATTTCCATTCACTATATACCTTCTACTTGAAAATAGCAAAAATCAGCTATTTATGTAAAGTGCTAAAGGGAAGGCAGTTACAAAAAATACTGTAAAATTCCTCTCATGTAACGTTCAAAAACATGCAAAGCAAGACAGAACAGTGGTTGTGGTGGGGGCATTGTGGACATGGTTGGAAGGGGCACAAGAAGCCCTTTGGGGTGTTGGACATATTCTATATATTGATGTGGGTGGTGGTTACATTGAATTCTACATTTGGCACTTGAGCATTTTATTATGCTATACCTCTACTTGAGGTATATATTTTTTAATTCTTTAGAGACAAACTGCTTGACGACCCTAAAACTATCACTAAACACAGTATGTTTTATCTTGTCAAGATGACAAAGCCTCTAATTAAGAGAAGAAACAAGTATTTAATGCCATTTTCCAAGTGTTCCTTATTCTAATGCACCCTACTTTCAACCTACACCTACCTCAACCATCTCCCTAAGGTTGCCTCTAACATTTGCTCAACAGAGATTAAGGATAAAAGCCAACATATCAATCCAGAGAACAAAGATATTTGAGTTCCATCATTTTTAGGATAAACGAGCTCTAGGGTCCTTCTTCCCCCATACCAAAAGTAAGCTCCCAAAAGGAAACTGAAAAGAAATCCTACTGTAAATACCAACCTTTTAAATCATCCCTTTGTCCACCATCTTCTATATTGCACTAGCTCAGGAACATGAACCTGTATCTAAACATCTTCGTATAATTTCCATTCTAATTTTATTTTGGCAATTTTGAATAGGTTAAATGATAGAAAATCGTTTTATCTAGATTTAATTAATTTTCTTACTGTTTTTTTTAGTGAAAGATAATCACAAACATTAAATAGTCCAGAGAATAAAAAGTTGCTTAAAAAAAATTCCTTTTCTCACTTTAAAATAAAAATACGAAGGGGGGAAAAACATGTATTTATTACAACTGGCTGTTAAGTCATACAAAATGAAATATTAAACTACCCGCAGTTCTTTGATATTATTACAGGTATGTGTTGTTGGTCAAGTGGAGAACTGTAATAATGAAGCACGGTGTTAAGATACCTCACACACCATGCAATCAGCAAGTGCATATTTCGGACATTTCGACTTCACTCAAAATATAAAACAAAGTCATGGCAAGGAAGGTGTTTCAAGGGACTTAAGCTGTCTCCTTTCACCCTTCAAATCTTTTTTAGATACTAATAAAAATAAGTAAAATTTAAAGGCCTTCACAAATACTTTATATTGTAGCAGAAGCTCTGCAACATAAAGGAAACCCTAAGGTTTTATATTCTTTTACCACTTTCCCGAAGAGTTTTAGTTAACGGAGAAAAGAACAGATCTGCAGAAGGAACTGAAAATATCTAAGGAGGACTATTCCGGGTCTTGTCAAAAACCTCAGGATCTCGGAGCAGGGTTGCACTAAGTTGCCAAGAGGCAGAGCTGCAAGCAGTTCCTGGTTTAGGTAGAGTATTTTAATTTCTTTTTTTTTTAAACCCTGGCCTATGGGGTGAGGGAGAGGAATTAGGCACCAAGGGGTACGGAGTAGGTTGCTCTTAGGTGAGTGTGCAACCGTAAGGCCACCGCACCCAACCCTTGGTGGGAAGAGGCAGCCGCGACGACAGGGGCCGCAGTAAAGAGATGGCAAGAGAAACTCACTTCTGAAAAGCGCCTTCCGGTCAGAAAGCACTCCCACAGGCTTTATCCCAGCGCACAACAGTATCCTTTCTGCTGGCCGCTAGCGTCTGCAGAGGTAAAAGGCCCAACGGCAAGGACCTGTTCAAACTTGAGATTCCAAGGTGGGCCTCGCTACCCTCCCGCTCCCGGGGCTCAGCAGCCCGCCTGGCGCGCACGTCACTCTTCCGCTGCCAATCGCCTCCTGGCAGGTCACCTCTCCTCCCAGGGCTCTCAGCCCCGCCCGCCGCGCGGTCCCAGGCCGCGAGCGCCAGCCGGCCGCTTCCGCTCTCGGCGCAGGCGCGGCGGCTCGGCCGGAGAGCGGAGGGGGCGCGGGAGAGGAGCGGACGCTGCTGGCCAGTATGGTGCTGGAGAGCGTGGCCCGCATCGTGAAGGTGCAGCTTCCCGCCTATCTTAAGCGGCTACCAGTCCCCGAGAGCATTACCGGGTTCGCGCGGCTCACAGGTAACCCCACCAGCCAGTCTCCATCCTTACCTGCTTCCCACGGGCGGGGGGAGGGGACACCGTGAAAAATCCTCGGTCCACGGGGCGGGGCGGAGCTTGGCGGGTGGCACGTGACCTCGTGACCCTGCGCGCTGAGGACGGTGGGCGCGCGCTGGCGTAGTCGCTTCTCGGTGCTTGATGACCCGGGGCCTTTGTCCTCGTGGTTGTCTCCAGTGTCTTTCTGTGGCGACAGTCCAGGTTTTTGCACACAAGGTAATGAGTTGGAGCGGGCCAGTCTCTTCCATCTCCTGTCCTATTCGTCGCTCTCTGCAGCGTGCTTTATGTTTTAAACCGCGGTAAATCATCGTTACCTAAAGCGCCATGTAACAGGCAGTCCTAGCTCTCGATTGGATTTTACCCTTAGCGTGTGGGTGGGAGTGAGTGTGTGGGAGAGAAGTACACATATACACGTAACACGTATACGGCTGCTTTATTTAGTAAAGAAATTAGAAAATAACTTCCATTCCTACGGGGTATAGTTGACCTATATGGGGGCTTTTGAGGTCACCTTTTTTTTTTTTTTTACGTTCCCGGGGCAATTGAGGTAATTTGAGTTGGAAGAAAAACACTTTAGCCAGAAAGTGTTCGAAAGCTGGTATGATGGGTCGAATCTTAGAAAATGAAATCTAATGAATATATGTAACCTTCATACTTAAGGTTCCTCCTTTACGAAAAGTTATCCATAACTCAGGATTTCACAGTTAACGGATGAAAATCTCCAGAATGCAGTCAACACTTGGAAAATTTTGTTGGGTTGTGAGCATTACAATATAAAGGGGTTGTTTGTTTACCAGACTCAAATGCCAAGTAGGATGATCAGCAAATATTGAGCTCCTGTGTCCTAGGTATCAGGGAATGCAAAAATGAATTTAGGTAATTCTGAGGTAAATAGAGTCGCTTAGCCTGGAGCATTCTAGAGATCTGTAATAGCTGACTTAAATTATAGCAGTTGGAAGGCTGTCTGGTAGAAGAAAATAAGATTTGTTCTGTGTAGACCAAAAGGCAGAACAGGTACCAAATTATTGAAGGTTATTTGGAGGTTGATTTTCATTCCACTTGAAGGATGATTTTTTTTTTTTTTTTGTCTTTTTGAGACCGGCCGCACCGCGCTCAGCCAGTGAGCGCTGTGAGCGCACCGGCCATCCCTATATAGGATCCGAACCCGCGGCGAGAGCGCTGCTGCGCTCTCAGCGCCACTCTCTCCCGAGTGCGCCTTGGGCTGGGCCCTGAAGGATAATTTTTTTTAAAAAAATTAAAAAATGGTTTCCTGTAAATAAATGTGGCGTGTTGGATGATAGCCCCTCTCAGAGACTTAAAAAAACAACAACAAAGCAGACTCTGGCAGTGGGTGGACTTGGGGGGGGGGGTAAATTAGATGACACTTAAATTATTTTCCAAATCTAGAGATTCGTTGAATTATGGTTAGAAACAACTGCTCCTGTTAGCAAAGGGATTGTGAGATTTTTAACATTTTTAGATGTTAAGGGGTTTACTAGAAAACGTGGAATTGAAGGCATGGTAACTGAATAGTAAACATAAAAAGTAAATATCTAAAATCAGAAGCAACATAAAAGTAACATAAAATGTGAAAACTGTTTCAAATCACTAAGTGTTTATGAACATCAAAATCTTTCAATCCTAACTAGTTCATTCTGATAGAATTGCAGCAATTATGTAAAATTTTGACTCCCCCCTTTATTATTTCTTTCACTTAAGTACTTTACATAATTCAGTGTATTCCTTAGTTTGTTCTATCAACTATGTAATCTTACTTTAGTCTAACATCATAATGGGCCCAACATTCTTCTACAGCTGGTAATTTGGAATTTTTTTTTTCATATTATAACAGTTCAGTGGTAAGTAGCTATATACCAGTTGTCATTTACCCCCCTTTACTTCTGAATGTATTCGGTAAAATAATACCAGGTCAGAAGGGTGTAATCATTTTGTGACATTTTTTGTTTTTTGCCAATTTACCTTCTTAATAATTTGCATAAATTATTGAGTTTTTAACAGTCAAGAAAGGAAAACATCTCTTTACTCTCACCCCAACCCAGGGTAACCTGAATTATATGTGTTGAGGCTGATGGTGGCTGCATTTATATTAGTTTCAATTTTCTGTAAACAAAGTATAAGGGAAGCAGATTAGAAAGTATGATACTGTATTTAATGGTTAGAAGATTTTAGAAGGGTGTTTTCTTTCCTTGAAAATCCCTACTGTCAACAAATATTTAATTCCTATTAAAGGCATTAGGGAACTCAACCAAAACCTTTTCCCTCTTAAGTCAGTAATTTATGGTAACTTCCTCTTTAAAATTGTTAAATATTCAATGTGAGGGCTCGTTCTCAGAAATAATGACAACTCTGATTAAATAATAGCATGTATTTAACTTGTCCCATTACAGTGTGTTTACAATTCTTGTTGTATTGCTTATTTGTTCAGGAAACATGAACATACTTGTAATAACTGCTTTATGGGAAAAAATGAGATAGTCTGTTTCGAATTGGACAATAACAGTTGCAGGGTCTGTTTTGGAGTATTACGGGAGAAAATCTTCAACGGCCATTTTCCACTCTGAGCCTCCCCTTCAGAATAGATTATAATAGCTAATGACGTTTGGCTTTCTTGAATGAGCTACTTGTGGAATCTATGTGTAGACTTCTGTTGAAATAAAAACCTGGAAGACAAGTTTTCAGCAATTAATTGTTTAAAATGTCTAGGAGACCAAAAAAATATTTTCATCTATGAAAATAAGAGCAAAATAAGTTACAGTTCGCATTATTGTTGCCTTTATTTCCTTCCCAACTTAGATCTAGCTGTTTTTTTTTTAAAGCAATTGACACTCTCATGATGACTCTGCATTCTTAGAAAACACATGGAGATCCTTAATTACCAAACACTATTTAAAAACACACACTTCTGGGGCCGGCCCCTGGCTCACTCGGGAGAGTGCGGTGCTGATAACACCAAGGCCCCGGGTTCGGATCCCATATAGGGATGGCCGGTTCGCTCACTGGGTGAGCATGGTGCTGACAACACCAAGTCAAGGGTTAAGATCCCCTTACCGGTCATCTTTTAAAAAAAAAACCACACAATTCTTATCTATCAGAAACAATCTATGTTTGCTTATGTCACGTTTTCAAGAGTGATTTTGCCTCTTGGAAGTGTAGTCTATTCTAATGCTTTGACGTTTGAAAAAGCTTTTGCTATCATAAGATAAACTTTTAAAATGGAACAAAAACAAAAATCTTACCATCTGAAAGTCAGAAGGCAGTTTATTTCCAGATTTACAAGCTAGCTAGAAGATTTTACCCACTTAAACTAGTTTGCTTCTAAGAAACAAAACAAAACCCCAAACAACAAAAAAATTAGTTTGCTTCTTTGAAACATTAAACGTTTTACTCTTAAAGACAAAGCGGTGTCCGAGACTTTAATAATGTATTTCCTAGTGTAATACAAACATGTCAGAGCTGACAGCTGTAAGGGCATCATTAGCTTTTATCCAGAAGGGGCCAGTTCTGAACTGAGAATTTAGAAATAGAACAGAGTTGAAAACATATCCACAAAAAGACTTGTGCAGCATTTTCACAGCAGCCTTATTTATAATAGCCCCCAAATTGGAAGCAACCCAAGTATCTACTACCAGGAGAATGAATAAAGAGAGCATGGTATGTTTATAGAGTAGAATACTGCTCAGCAATGAAAAGGAATGAATTACTGATCTGTTAGATGAATCTCAAAAACTTTATGTTGAGTGGAAGAAACTTGGTTATAGAAATCAGTGCTGGAAGATGCAATGCGTTAAATGTGTCTCCCAAAGGTTCACATATTGGAAACTTAATCCCCATTGTAACAATGTTAAGAGGGTGAGAAATCCTATTATGGTAACTGAAAGGTGGTCCTTTAAGAGATGATTAGATTATGAGGATTGTACTCTTATGAATGGATTAATCCATTGATAGTTTAATGGGTCGTAGTGGGCATGGTTCTGATGGCTATAAAAGGAGAGCACGTGAGGAGGTTAGCTCTCCTTTGCTCAGCCCATTCTCACCATGTGATACTCTGGTTGCCACCGGACCCTGCAGAGAGTTCCCACTAAGAAGGCCCTTACCCTTATGTGCCTCCTGGACTGTGGACTTCCAGACTCCAAACTGTAAGAAAAATTTTGTTTTCTTATATATTACCCAGTTTCAGATTTTCTGTTAGAAACAATAGAAACAGACTAATACAGGGGAAAAGACTAGAAAGGGCTAGGAGAATCCTTTCTGGGGTGAAGCAGATATTTTACATATTTTTATGCAAATATTTTTACATATTTTCAGTATTTACTTGTCACAGCTGAGAGCTAAACACTTAAGATCTGTTTATTTTATTGTATGTAAATTATACCTCATATTTTTTATTTTTTATTTTTTTATTTTTTTTGTCTTTTGTCTTTTTCCGTGTCCGGCAACGGATCGCAACCCTCAGTGTTGCCCCCGTACCGGACCGGGACCAGCAACGGGATCGCAACCCTCAGTGCTGCATCCGCTCCTCGCTCAGCCAGTGAGCGGGAACCGGTCTGTATGTGGGATCCGAACCCTCGGCGGGAGCGCCGCCACGCTTCCCAAGCGGCACACTATCCAGTGCGCCACCGGGCCGGCCCGTACCTCATATTTTTTAAAAAAGGAACATACAGTGAGTTTTCTTAACAGGAAAACATAATCATTAAGTTCAAACTAAAGAGCCTCATTTATTAACATGTGAATAATATTTCTGAAGACTAAATAATTTTATTTTAGAAAACTTTTTTTTTTTTTTGAGAATTTGGGAAAATTTTTACGTAGTTGTTATAAATTCTTTCTTTCTCCCTTGTTAGACCTAGTTATGTAAAAGCCAGCATAATAAGGGATTATGCTAACCTTTGTGGAGAACAGTTTTTGTTTCATTTAAACATTTTCTTCCATATAGCTATTTTGTTATTTAAAATTCCTCAAGTTATCAAATACTTATTAAGCACCTACTATGGGCCAGGCAGTGTTCTAGATACAGGGACACTATTCTGTTCATAATAGTGAATGGAATAAAGATTTTTAAATTGATTCATTTTATTAGTCCTTTGTTACTGAACACAGTTTATATTAGGGTTTAAGTGGTAATAGTGAAACCATCCATTGAATATATTTTACTTTTCTACAGTTTTTGTTTTCTACAGTTGAGAAATAGAAATAATTTCTGTGCCTTAGCTATAAATGATAAATAAGAAAATGTTATAAAGTTAACAGCAGCCAAGTTGCCAATATTATTTTTATGGCATCATTATATGTAACGTTTTGTGAATTTGGAAAGAAAAAAAAATCTTTCCTAGTTCCTTAGAATATAATTCCTCATTGAGATCCATGTGTGTCTATGTGTGCTTTAAAAAATGTTTTTATAGTATTTGTTTATATATCTTGATCAGAAATAGGGTGTCATAGCTAGCCTATATCACTATATAAGAGGTTGAATCTCCCTCCTTTTAAACCTAATTGTATTTCCCTAAGGAGACACTTTCTTTTAGCAGTATGTAAACTATCAGAAAATTTTTGTTAAAATTGCTTGCTATTTAAGTTGCTTTGAAATGTTCTTTTCTGTCTAGATTTTGTTTCTTGGATGATGTCAGTTCTTTCATTCTACCTTCTTAGTCTTATTGTTTATCTTAGTAGTGGGACATAGAAGTCAATATGAATAGTAGGACCCTGCTCAGTATTAATAGCATAAGTGTGAAAGATGGGAAAAAAATGATAGTATGTGTGGTCTGATTTTGTTTTTTTAAATTAGAAACATGATTTTTAAAAAATTGGAAACAGGAACTCTTCACTGAAAAAGGATGAAAGTCTATTGGAAGTGAAAATTTTTAATTAAGGGAAAAAAATTCAGAAAATTCAACCCTTTTACACTCAAGCGAGTAAACAAGATGCTGCCTAACTGGGTACTTTTTGTTTTACTTTTTTTCTTTTTTTCATTATTTTAACTGGGTACTTTTTTAATGGATTGAATGTTGAGGTCACCTAGTTCCATCTATGTGACTTAACTATAGCCAAAAATGCATCTGTCTTCAACCTTTAATCTTTCAGACTTTCATCTTCTCATCCTGGCTTGTCTCCTAAAACCCTTGATACTTCTCATAGAGGCACCTCCTTGCCCTCAATGAAAACAAAGCTCTTCCTCAGAAAACCATGTCACCTGTAGCTCTCAGTGGTATCTTTTTTCTCTCCTTCCTTGTCTTTCTGAGATGGAGGGAGCAGAGACAGTTGGCATCTTTCAGGCTCTGCACAGCTACCTCCACACTTGAACTGTTTCACCCTTCCACCCCCTTTCAGAGAAGGTTACATCTTCCCTTGAAGCTTCTGCCATTCATCAATATTAATCCCCCCCCTTACTTTTTGCTGTTACCTGTTGACCTTTAGTCTCTCCCCTGCATTCTTTAATAAAAATTGGCACCTGTTATTTTTCCCTTTTTCTCTTTTGCAATACAGCACTGTCTCTTCCTGCTTAAAGCTGCCCTTCTTATTTACTTTTGGCATGGGGGTGTTTTTGTTTTTATTAGAGACTAATACCTCCATCCATCCATATAATGAAGCCAGAAATCTGGAAATTATGAAGGAGCTTCAACTTCTTCTGTTTATCTCATGCCCCATATGTAATCAATCACCAAAGCCTATTGATTTTACTGTACTGGAGTTAGTGGTTCTTAAATTTTGACGGGGTGGGGGATGATCACACATCTACTCTGAGATCTTAGTGAAAGCTGTGGACTTTCCCTAAAGCAGCTTTAGGGAATCCCAGTAGAGACGATTTCTCACATTTGTCTTCTATGCTCTGCCTTAACAGCCACTGGCTTAGTTTAATTATTTTTTTCTGGGCCCTTTCAGTGTGTTTCCAACAGGTTGTATTGCTTCTTGTTCTCCCACCACCAGCCCTCTCTGCTCTTCTTGAGGCCCTCCTCTAATCCATCTTCCATTTGATACCAGAGTGATATCATAAATGAACAATTTTCCAGTTACATTAATGTTTAAATATTTCAGTGGTTTCCTATTGTACACAGGGTAGATTCCTACCTACCTGTTGCATATCAGAGCTTTTCATCATATGGCACCTGCTCACTTCTACAGTCCCTTCTCCTCTTTCATTATATTCCAGCAATACCATGGTGCTTAGTTTCCCACACCTTTTATGTATGTCATATCTCTGTGCCTTTGACTGTGCTGTTTCCTCTGCATAGAATGCACCTCTTCCTCATCTGCCTGTGAACTCCTATACTCTTATTCATCTTTCAGAAACCCATTTATGTGTCAAACCCTGTAAAGTTTTTGCTCATCTCAGCAAAGAGTTAGTCACTTCTTCCTCCGCATTGCTTATATATGATTGCCCATGCCACACAGTACTATAATTGTTTTTATAGGTCTGTATCTCATACTAGATGAAAAGCTCTTTTGTGTCTTATAATTTCTGTATCTTCAATACCTGTCATATCATGTGACATGTGTCGGTAAGGTTTTGGAGAGTGCTGAAAGTTTTTTTCTTTAATATTTTAAAAAGTCTTCCTGTATTTTACCTTACACAATTATCATTCATAAGCCATGAACAAAGGCAAACAAGTCCAGGCCTTGTAGGAGTTATCTCAAATAGCAGTTTAATGGAGTAAAAACTTAATTCAGCTAAACTTTATTGAAGTCTTTGTTTATGGAAGTCTCTGTGAAAGGGTAGGCAGTTAGGAATCATTTTGTGCAGTGAGAGAGGAGACATATTTACATAACTGTGGCCTCAAGGCAGAATGCATTAATAGCTTCCTTTTGAATAGTGTTCTGTATTTTTTGCTTAGTGGTTTCCTACTTCATTCATTTGTTCCTCCCAACAATCCTATGAAGTTAGAAGATTCTTTGCATGTACTTGTCTCTGTGCCATAAAAGTTCTACTCTCAAGTCTTTTAGCTCCTAGCCTCCTCATTCTTTAAGTCTTGGCTTAAAGGTCCTTGATTATGAAACCTTCTCTAACCCCCTTACCTAAATTTGCAGTCAGCCTACTGCTATGCCTCCAGGTTAGTCTCTTTTTCTCTTATGTCATCCTCTTTATTTTCTTTATAGCTTTTACTATAGTCTGTGATTATTTTGTTTATTTGTTTGCATTTTTATTGTCTGTCTCCACTTCTAAAATGTATACCCTAGGAGAGAGGGACCTTATTCAACTATCAGCCTGTATCCCCATCTCTTCATGCAATGTGTGGATTGTGGTAGATACTCAGTACATATTGTTGATGAATGAATGATTGCTATCCCTTTTTTACAGACAAAAGAAACCTGACTCCAAGTACATGAAAATCTGGATTTATACCACAGATAAACTGTGAATTAGTTATTTATTGAAATCTTGCTCTGTGCAAGGCACTGTATTAAGCACTGGGTACATAGAGACAAATAAGACAGCTGCTGCACTTGCATTAGCACAGTATCTCTTCACAGTAGGTACTTAATTATATAGTAAAAATTTAGTAATTTTATAGTAACTAATAATTATATAATAAAAAATTGAAAAATTGTTTAACAGTAGGAAATGATCAGATTTTTTATTCAAAAATGTTTATTAAGCACTTATATTGATGATAAAAACCAGAAAGGGGGGATTGACATGAACAAATTTTCTGGGGTGATAGAAATAACTTACATTTTGTTTTTGGTGGTGTTGTAGGTTCATATAGTTTCAAAACTCATCAAATTGAACGCTTAACACAAAGCTCAACAAACTGAACTGTCAATTATGCTTCAATAAAAAGAAAATGAAAAAATTGAGCCTGGCATTATTTAGGCACTGAGAATATAGTGGGGCCACAGACAAAATAAGGTCCTTGCTGTTATGGATCTTATATTATGATTGGAGGACCTGATAGGTGGAGGCACTCATTAAAATTCATGTTTTCAAATAATACTAAAGAATTGGGAAAATGGTGTAATAATCTGATATACTATTAAGTGAAAAGGTAAGCTATAGACTATATACACAATGTGTTTTCATTTTTTTAAAGCATTTACAAACATATATTTATACACTAAAAAAGACAGAAATATACCAAAATGTTACCAACTCTTGGTGGTAGGATTATAAGTAACTTTGTTTTGTTTTTTATAATTTAAAAAATTTAAAAATTTTTGCACAATAAATGTTATTTTTATAATCCTAAAACAAAAATTTAAAATATGCTGTATAAAATATACGTTATCTTAAAGATTTTGTACATTATTTACAATTAGTAGGTGTCTTTGTTTTCTGTTACTTATAACAGAATACCTACAACCGAGTAATTAATAAAGAAAAGAGGTTTATTTCTTACAGTTCTGGAGGCTGGGAGGGTTGGGGGGGACACATACGGTGACAGTCTTCTTGCTGGTGGAGACTCCCTGCAGAGTCGTGAGGTGGCACAGGGCATCACATGGTGAGGAGGCTGGCGCATACTAGCCCAGGTCTCTCCTCTTCTTATAAAGCCAAAAGTTTACTCCCATGATATGATTAACTCTTTATTCCATTAATCCATGAGTCCATGAATGGATTAGTCCATTTATGAGGACAGACCCCTTATAATCTAAACACCTTTTACAGGCCCCACCTTTCAAATACCATAGTTAGATTTTCCACCCTTTTAACACTGTTACAGTGGAGATTAAGTTTCAGCCTGAGTTTGGAAGGGAACAGACATTCAAACCATACCATTAGGTAATGTTTTCCCCTTCAAAGTATCTATGGTATCTGTAACAGTTCAACATACATCAAACAGGTTCATAGGAAATATTAAAGTTTTTAAAAAATTTCTTGTTTGATTCTTGTATATTTTATATTTCTTCACAAAAAATCAGCCTTAATAAATATACTTAAAGTGATTTGAATTGAATTTCACAGGCTATATTATTTTCATTTATAAAGCTTTTCTGTGGTGAAATTGTAGTTGATCATCTTTAAAAAGTAGACTGTACTAAGACTGTTTTATAAGTTATTACTTTATTGTAGGAGATAATAGTATCTCTCATTATTGTGTTATTTTAAAGTAGTGTTGTACCAAAGAATTAGCTGTTAAAAAACATTTTCTGAAGTAGATTTTAAAACAGTATTAATTAATTTGTTCCTTGAGATTTGTGGGTTAAGAAAGGACATGCTAAATTTAAAAGTCTAAAGTAAGGTTTTCATTTTTTACATTCTCAGTTATTTGCTTTTTGACAATTTAACCTCTTGTGACTTTATTGTAATATGTAGAATAATACTTAAGTTATTCAACATTCAACAAACATTTATTGAATGTCTGCTGTTTGAATATGTATATTGGATACTGGGGCCAATTGTAACCTAAGACATTCATTGCCTGATCTAGAAGATAAATGTAAATGAAAATTATAGAAAAATGTGGTGAGTGATAAAGGGTCTGACAATTTGTGCTCTCCATTCATTCATCAAGTCACTCATTAAACGTTTGTAAGGCATCTCATCTACTTTGTTCCAGGAAGAGAAGAACACAGCACCTTTCTTCACAAACTTATGGAGGAGACAACTTTAGAAACAAATAACAGTAATGTGATAACAGAACATGAGGAAAGGGGCTTGGAATCATAGGAAGAAGTGATTAATTCTGCTTAGTGAAATCAAGGAAGACTTCTGGAGGAGATATTTGACCATAGTCTTGAAGGGTTCATACAAATTAGATAAACCAGAGGTAGAAAGGCATTGCATGTGGAAGGAACTGCATATGCAAAGAATACAGGAAGGTTCCTATTAGGCAGTAGCTTTGGCTGGCTTCAGGTAAATGAGGATGTTGGATATTGTACATGTGGGAGCTGAAGCTGGAAAAGCAGCCTTGCCATGCTATGGAGATGATTCTTTATAGAACCAGTGATGTATAGCAGCAATATTCAAAGAACTTTGCAGTGATGGAAATATTCTCTGTGCTGTTGAATACAGTAGCTACTAGCCACATGTGGCTGGCTGTTGAGCCCCTGAAAGGTGACCAGTGTGTCTTAGAAACTAAGTTTTAAATTTTACTTAATTTTAATTTATTTACATGTAAGTAGTCACATGTGTATTAATCATGTTTTTTATTTTATGTATTTTATGATGCTTTGACATCCTGGGGGCCTTGCAGGCTATGGAGAGATTGCCCATCCAAGGGCTAGCTAATTTAATTCCTAGAGCTGTTAAACAACTTGCCTATGAGCATGCTTTTCTTTTTTTTTTTTTTAAAAAAGGATGACTGGTAAGGGAATCTTAACCCTTAACTTGGTGTTGTGAGCACCACACTCTCCCAAGTGAGCCACATGCCGGCCTTCAGCATACTTTTCATATGCAAACTAACCAAGCCAAAGCCCATACCCCCAACCACTTCTTTTATCTAACTGTCATGTACCAAGCCAATATTTTCCCTTCCCTAAATCACCCCAGGGACCACTCCTACAGATCAGAGCCCACTCCCTACAGCCCAGAGCCCAGTGAAATTATTCAAGCTAGCCAGTCCTAAACTGTTTACCCTACCCTGCTTTGCCTTTTACACGGAAACCACAATAAAGACTTATGCCCCTGCTTTCCATTCACCTCTTCCTCCTGACTAACCCTGGTACTTGCTGGTCTGGCCCTGCCTGGCATGGCATGCTCCCTTCTCTTGTAATCTGTAAGCAAACTTTTCTTTCAAGGCAGTTGTCTACATGTTTGTCATCCTATCATTTCTCATTAAAAGAAAATCTTTCTGTACTGGCCAGCCGCTTTTATGAAAAAAGAAAATCTTGGATACAAATCAAAACAATGTGACTAGTGGCTACCATTTTAGATAGAACAGATTTAAAAACAATTTTGTGTCATCTACAGAACTTTAATTCATTCAAAGACTCTATCTAGAGCGTCTTTACTTTGGTTATGAGGATGTAGCACCTAACATGATAAAATCCTTACCCTTACAGAGCTTCCTTCTGGTGGCTAAATGATTATATCTCCAAACATTTCTGCCATATAACATTGTCACACTGATTTGGCAAAACATTTTTTCTAAGGGGTTGCTACTAATTCCTCACCAATCTCTGTAATCTTTTAATGAAAGCTACCATTTATTGTATATCGTCTTTGTGCCAGCCACTCTTATAGGTGCTATACATGTGGTATATAAATAGGTTGTTTCATTTAATCTCTTTGGCATGGTGTTATATCAAAAATAATTTCATTTTGGAAGTGTTGATATTAAGTGAGTCTTTCAGTAGTTAATAAGAACAATCATCTCTTGAGAATAGTTTTACTAAGAGAGTAAAACTCTCTTTATGGTGATTGATAACAGGCTTTGGACTTTGTACTGGACTAAACCTGCTTAAGTTGCAGTTTACCCACATGTAAAATGGGAATAATAATGTTACCTACCAAATACAGTTGTTTAAGCAAACACTGTGTTATATGAGAGAGTACGGTTCTACTCTTAGCATAGTCTATTCATTTGTCATTATATTTATTAGCATGCCTTAGCACATAATCTCCTGTTTTTCTCTTTTCTCAACAAAGCTATTTCTGCATAGTGCCTAGCAAGTTGTCATGTAGGCACTCAGTGAAGAAAGTTAAATGGTAACTCTTTAAGAGCAGAAAGGATTCCCTTCAGAGCCCAGCAGAAGCAAGGCACTAGCAGACATTTGATAAATGTGTGCTGAAATGTTTATCTTGGTTTCCTACTGTATTTATCTCCACAGGCATAGCGACCATTTCATTTATATCACTTATGTTCCATGTCCTCTTAAAACGGGCTGGGTACTCCAAAAGGCATTTATTGAATGCTTATGTAATGAAGTGTATCTTAAAATGAGAACATTCAGTATATGAAAGTTTCAATTAGTTTTTAAAAATTGTAGCTTTACATAACATTTCAGTGTTCTTTAGGGACAGTTACCAAAAACAAGTAAATTAGAGCATTGAAGACATGTTGTGTCTGAAATTATAAATCAGTGATAAAAATTTTATGGATATTCTGTTGTATGATTTTAGTCATAGTATTAAGGAGAAAAGAGTGAAAATGTTTTCTCAATGTATAAAATATATCACACATTGTATTTTGTTTATAATTATGGTGGTTGTAATTCCTAAGATAAAAGTAGAAACACAAATATACTTAATAGAGACAGTGAAATAGGATATTTGAAATAGGACCTATTTCTGAAAATTTAGGTTTCCAGTTTCATAAGTCTCAAGTTAGCCCATAAATAAAATAAGGTGTTCCTATGTGTGGAGCTGACTTATTCACAGTTTTACAGATAAGTTAAATGAGAAATTAATGTGAGAAGTATCTCATAAAGAGAATAAGCTCAAAGATGAAACCAGACATGCTACTTTGAGTTATTTTACAAGAGCATTGCAGATTCTAACAAATATGTTCATGTTTAGTTTCAGAATGGCTTCGGTTATTGCCTTTCCTTGGTGTACTTGCACTACTTGGCTACCTTGCAGTTCGTCCATTCCTCCCGAAGAAAAAGCAACAGAAGGATAGCTTGATTAATCTTAAAATACAAAAGGAAAATCCAAAAGTGGTGAATGAAATAAACATTGAAGATCTGTGTCTTACTAAAGCAGCTTATTGTAGGTGTTGGCGTTCTAAGACGGTAAGATGTCCATTTACACGTACACTAAAAAATTTGTGGAGTTAGAATTGTTTTGCTTCTTAAATCCCCAGTTTTGTGGTTCTTGAGATCAGAGGTTTTTCCATAGTATTCAGTATTGAAAATCTATATTCCTAAATTAAAGATTGCATTTTTTTTTTTTTTTTTTGGGCAGCTGGCCAGCTTGGAGATCCAAACCCTTGACCTTGGTGTTAACAGTACTGTGCGCTAATTGTGTGAGCTAACTGGCCAGCCTTAAAGTTTGCATTTTATGACCGATCCTACCCTACATTGGAAAAGTTAGAGCAACAAAGGAAGAACAGAAATCTGATGCTTTCACAATGCTCAGCATTTGTCTAGAGTAACATATATTTTACTTATTTTTTCAGCACCACGCTCACTCAGTGAGCTAACCGGCCATCCCTATATGGGATCCGAACCCGTGGCCTTGGTGTTATCAGCACCGCACTCTCCCGAGTGAGCCACAGGCCGGCCCTATTTTACTTATTTTTTCAGCACCACGCTCACTCAGTGAGCTAACCGGCCATCCCTATATGGGATCCGAACCCGTGGCCTTGGTGTTATCAGCACCGCACTCTCCCGAGTGAGCCACAGGCCGGCCCTATTTTACTTATTTTTTGAGAGAGGACATAGGGTTTAGTGGAAAAGAACTTAAGCTTTGGAGTCTGAATAGTGTTCAGTTGTGATGCTTATCATATTATGACATCTGTTGGGCAATTTATTTAATTTTTTATTTCTGATCTTCAGGGGTTTTTTTTGTTTTTTTTTTTTTAATTTGATACCATATCAACATCACAGACATTTTTTAAGATCTAGTGAGATGATATATGTAAAATGCCTTACATAGTGTGGGCTAGTAAATGGTACCTGTAATTAACAAATGATTTTTAATGTGGAAAGGGAGAGTTTGAAGTGATGAGTACTACTATAAGTAGTTAACGAAATCTGTTTTCTTGTACTACTTTGATCATAGGTTATTTGAGGTTTTAAGGACAGTGTTGTTTATCACCGCATCCTTTGTACTAGCAAAATTTTAGAAACTAAATATCTGATAATAGGGGAATGATTGAAGTATAGTATAATATAAATGATGGGATATTGGGAAGCCATTACAAACCATGTTTTTGACAGATATTTAATGATATGATATCCTGATACAATACAAGAAAAGTATATTACACTGTGATCCCAGTTTTGTTTAAAAAAATGAATACACTCAGTAAATGCAAAGAAAAAAATATAACAAATTGTTAATTATTGTCAGCACCACGCTCAGCCAGTGAGCAAACCGGCCATCCCTATATGGGATCCGAACCCGTGGCCTTGGTGTTATCAGCACCGCACTCTACCGAGTGAGCCACGGGCCGGCCCCTACAAATTGTTAATTATTGTTACTCATGTCTGGGTGGATTATGACTGAATATTTTAAAATATATTTTGAAATTTTTTTTTTTTTTTTTTT
>NW_007726199.1:714479-769156 GCF_000696425.1 Galeopterus variegatus
CGCAACCCTCGGTGTCGCCCCCGCGCCTCGCTCAGCCAGTGAGCGGGAACCGGTCTGTATGTGGGATCCAAACCCTCGGCGGGAGTGCCGCCGCGCTTCCCAAGCGGCGCACTATAGCAGTGCGCCACCGGGCCGGCCCTATTTTGAAATTTTTTGGAAAATTTTACAATATACATGAGTATTATAGTAAGAAAATATTAAATTTATTTTTAAATTCCATTCTTTTAAAATTTAAATAAATGAGTTCAAAGTTAGAGCTCTAAAGAGACCAGGAACTTATTTTGATTACTTGTTAAACTTATTTTAGTCACTCATATGTAGTCATCCAAGGGTTTTTATTTAAAATCTAAACCAGGTAATGAATTAACTACGTAAATTGTTAGATTTGCTGTGGTATAGGAGGAATGTGGTTGGATTAAATGTCAATATTACTCAGGAAAGCTATCTGATTTTTTTTTTTTTTTTTTAAAGTAGTGATGTGATTTCTTCATGAGAGCATTTCACAAATATTTCTACTTAATTATATTTTTTAAATAACATTTGTAATTCTTTTTTCCTTTTAGTTTCCTGCTTGTGATGGCTCACATAATAAACACAATGAATTGACAGGAGATAATGTGGGTCCGCTAATACTGAAGAAGAAAGAAGTATAATAGTAATGAATTAGGATTGAATTCAATCGTGTGTTGTAAAATCTTATAACAGTATTTTCTCATTCTTTGTGTATAGAAAATCTTTGAAATGGTGGTCTTAATTATTGCTACTAGTTGAATAATTATTTCTTTTTTTTTTTTGTCCTTTTTGAGACCGGCCGCACCGTGCTCAGCCAGTGAGCGCTGTGAGCGGCACCGGTCATCCCTATATAGGATCTGAACCTGTGGCGGGAGCGCTACTGCGCTCCCAGCGCCGCACTCTCCTGAGTGCGCCGCGGGCTCGGCCCTGAATAATTAGTTCTGCCAATTTATTTTCTTATTACACAACTGTTTATATTTGATACTTTGTATATTCAGAGTCACTTGTGTAGAAATTAGTCAGCCTTCTCATTCTGACTTCAAAGAATTAATGTATCTTCCAACAATAAAATCAGCAATTCTGATTTTAATTAATTGAGAAAAATCTAAATTTTAGCAGTGGGTCCAAAGCTATTTCAATATTTTCATCACATTCTGCACTTTAAAATTTTTCCCTACACTGTTAAATATATTATTTTTCATGTCTCTTTTGTTTTGATCATTTGAAGTATTTTTTTCCCCATTTGACCTTCCACACTCCATTGTGTTTAGATGAATTAAGACAAATATTACCACTGAGAATTACTTGAGTTTTCACAGAGATAAACTCTGCTTTATAGAGATTGTTGTCTAATTAAAATCAATATCTCAATTTCAGAAAAGATGTAAACTGGATAGAAAAAGTTCCAACTAGGAACAGTTATTTACATTATAAAAGATTTGTTTACTTTACAAAAGGCTTGTTTGTGTCTGTTCACATGTGTGTTGTGTGTGCACATGTTTGTGTGTGTGTATATTAAGCTATTTGACTAATGATAGCTGGGATGGGGTGGCAAGAACACTGACAGCTAAACTCTTAGGCTGCTGCAATTAGAAATTGGGCCGGCCCGGTGGCGCACTGGATGAGTGCACCGCTTGGGAAGTGCGGCGGCGCTCCCGCCCGAGGGTTCGGATCCCACATGCAGACCGGTTCCCGCTCACTGGCTGAGCGAGGCGCGGGAGCAACGCCGAGGGTTGCAATCCCGTTGCCGGTCCTCGGTCCGGTACGGGGGCAACACGGAGGGTTGCGATCCGTTGCCAGACACGGAAAAAGACAAAAGACAAAAAAAAAAAAAAAAAAGAAATAAACATGAAGTATATGTGAATCACATTAAAATGATAAATAGTCCAGTGTTCACATTTGTGTTTATGTGAACATTTTTCTCTTTTAACAATATAAACCATTAAGACAAAATACAAAAAAGTTTGCAAAATAAACCTACTGGAGAATCTTTAAAATGTTTGTAAGTTTTTACCCTACTATTAAGAGTCTTCTTAGTTTCATATTATAGTACTCGTATTAATAGCTGTCCTTAAGTCTGTCTATTAAAGGTACAGTCCATTCAGTTCACTATGCTTTCTTTTTATATGAAAAAGCTCCAGGAGGCAGACATATTTAATCCTTCTTCCAATAATAAAGCTCATAGTTATTGAGCACTTATATGTATCAGACACTACACTAAATATGACACTTCGATTTTTAATTCTTACTTGTAATGTCAATAGGTTCTATTGTGTGATCTTAACTTTCTCGTGACCAACAGCAGGAATTGTAAAGTTAATGTTAGAACTGTAGTCTGTGGTTTTCAAGACCTTTTACAAGGTGTATGTTCACAGTTGTTGCTCTTCCCTCTCCCCACCTGTCAGTGGGGGAGAAATACAACCTTGCTCTCACTTCTTTGGCTTTGGGTATTTTTCTGAAACCTTTTCTTCAACATCCTTAAGGGGCTTCATTGTCAGATTAATCAATTATTTGTCCACAGTTGGTCACAAGACTTTGGAAAAATCCTTCTCACCAAAAGTTTGGATATCCTGGTCTGTGGTTAAGAAATGGTTTTCTTTTTGTAAAAGAATTGACTGCAACTCACAGCAACATGTTTTTATACATGCTCTAGTGGTTCCCATACTTAGATGTCTTAGAAGGTAAATTTACTAAAAACATGGAAACTAAAACAAAACGATCAACTTTTAATTTTGTCAAATAGCAACACTTTAAAATATAGAAAATGAATTCTCTCATAAAAGGTAATTTTAATATCCCCTAATTAAGATGGTTATGCTTTTAGAATAAAGGGCTTTTTCTCCCACATTTTCATTGGAGATAAAGAGCTATGCCCAAGTATTTTTCTATCTATACAAATTTTCACAAGCCTGAAGCTGGTAGCAGGCTGTTATTTTAATAACTCCTTTGCATAAGCACTATTGTCAGTTGCCATCACTTGTAAATTCACAGAATCGTATCATGTCTACCTTAAAAAATTTACATCTAATAACCAAATGCATCTGAATTGATACAATAGAGGTAACTTAGCTCTTGAAATATGTCTTGGGTTACTAGAGCCTTCAAGACAGCCCTGTTGTTGCTATGTTACATTATGAATGTTCTGAGGGCTGCTGCTGCTGTATACCTAGGGAACTACTCATGCCTTACTCAGCAAATGAGCACCACCATTATATAAATTCAGGTATGCAAAAGTGTTAGCAGGCTTGTAGTATTAATGATTCATTCGTATGAGTAATTAAACAAGTTGCATTATGAAAAGCACTTTACAATTCAGCTTTAAGTTTAATGCCTCATGTGATGATTCATTAAATTGCTTTTGTGTTTTGTAACCTAATTTGTTAATGAGTTTATTGGAAGCCAATTAAGCCAGCTGGTGATCTATATAGTTATACCTTCCTCACTGTGATTCCATAGCCTTCCATTAGAAATGTGCTCTGTTCCTTCACAGAGAGAGTTTTAAAACTCCAGGCTTAACAGGGTTCTTAAGAAATTGTGGTGGATATTTTATTTGATACCTCCCAGAAACATCTAACTAATTGCGTTTCACCGATTTAGAATTCAGTTTTGGCAGCATTCACCAGCCTGGAGAAGGCCTCGAGAGATGTTACTAGTGCTGGTATTTTATTCAGAAGTGAGTGCCTCAGGTCCTTATCCTCAGAGTCTACTTATTCTTACTTCACATCCAATTCTAACTAGTTTGGTTATCTGATTTCTGCCCCTGAACAAATCACCTATTGAAAGGGTCCTGCTATAGATAGGTAAACAAAATGTGACAGACCAAAAAAATAAAGTGAACATTAAAAGCGTAGCAACTGGGCCGGCCCGGTGGCGCACTGCTACAGTGCGCCGCTTGGGAGCGCGGCGGCGCTCCTGCCGAGGGTTCGGATCCCACATACAGACCGGTTCCCGCTCACTGGCTGATCGAGGTGCGGGTGCGACACTGAGGGTTGCGATCCGTTGCCGGACACGAAAAAAAGACAAAAAGGAAAAAAAAAATTAATTGGATGTAGAAATTGGGACCCTGTGAACTATTGGTGGGCATATAAAATGGTACAGCCACTGGGGAAAACAGTATGGTGGTTTCTCAAAAAATTAAATATAGATTTTTCATATAATCCACAATTCCACTTCTGGGTATATTCCCAAAAGAATTGGAAAAAGGATTTCAAGGTATTTACACACCCACATTCATAGCAGCATTATTTACAATAGCTAAAATGTGGAAGCAAGCAAGTGTCCATAGATGGATGAATGGATAAGCAAAATGTGATATATACATTACAGGGGAATATTATTCAGCTAGCAACTTGAGACAATTTAATATAGGATCCTGTGCACCAGTCTCTGAGTATATCACTGTGATCAAATTATACAAATGATAGTGATGAATTTGAATTGAGATAAGTAGTATGTGGTGTTTAAGAAAGCATGGTATGTGTTACATTCAGTTATAGTAATTTCCACATTAAATAGTTAAAAGCTTAGTGCTTAACATAGTATATCCAGGTGGAAAATTTATGCAGAAAATACCTTGACTCATTCCTTGATATTTGGTGGTTGTATCACAAAGTTTTTCCATTTACTTGAAATGTTTTTCAAGCTTAATGACTAATTTACTACATAATTTAATTTGTTAAAGAAGGAGAGAAACTATAGCAGGAGCAGTTTAAACCACACAAATCATGTTAGATGACCTCCTCCATTTTAGGGAGGATTAAAAATCATGTTTAGAAACGTGAGCCACAGTTCTGTGACTGCCTAAGTACCTTGCTGGCCATGTAGTCTTTGCCCCACACAAGTTGGATTGTAGAAGACACACATAGCTGTTTTGTTCTGTTTTGGTTTTTTTTTTTTTTCCTTTTTGTCTTTTTTCGTGACTGGTAACGGAATCACAACCCTCAGTGTCACGCCCGTACCGCGACCGGCAACAGGATCGCAACCCTTGGTGTCGCGTCCACACCACGCTCAACCAGTGAGCGGACTGGTCTCTATATGGGATCCGAACCCTCGGCGGGAGCGCCGTCGCGCTCCCAAGTGCCACACTCTACCAAGTGCGCCACCGGGCCAGCCCCTGTTTTGGTTTTTTAACTGCTGAATCATCTGAGGTTGTGCTTTAGTTTGTCACAATATTGTTTTACTGGAAGCTCACTTCATTTTATCATGTTCAGTAAGTCAGCTAGTTTTAACTTCTGCAGAAATCCAGTTTAGTAAAGTTATGTAACAAGCATTTTAATGTTATAAGTATACACTTCATATTATTGTATTGTGCAATTTTTTATTAATTATGGTCTTGAAGGACATTAAAAATCTGTTCAGAGAAACAAATTGATGCCTTTCAGCCAGAGATAACATCACTCTCAACTTTCCTTCATTTTAAATGCTTAATTCTTTGCTTACAAAAAAGTTCTGTTTTCAACAATTATGGTAAGAGAGTATATTTTTGACTATCCTTAGAACACAGTTGTTGAATAGATCAGTCACAGTGTTAACAAATTCCTGGTCTCTATTATAAGGCTGTAATTTTCCAAAATAATATAGAAAAGGGGAAAAGGATAGTAAATTGCATAATTACAGGGATGAACCCTGTACTAGTGAGAAAATAAAAATGTCAACAAATAGTTCATTTTCAAATTTCCAGTAATTTTCCATTAATATCCCTTATACATTTCTTTCACAGTCACACTAAAGATCTGAATCAACCACATCCATTCAACAAATTTAAGAAACTCAAAACTTGGAGGTACAGAGTCTTCGACTATAGAGTGCTATCAAGAAGTGAAATAAGATGAGGAAAAAGATGTTCACTTTAAAATGCTGCAACTATATATAGCAACACATTAGAAAATCTAGAGGAAATAAATAATTTCCTAGGAAAACACAAATGACCGAAACTGACCGAAGAAGAAATTTAAAGTGTTAATAGACCAATTACAAAGAAGAAATAAAAAGTGATTTTTAAAATCTATAATTTTAAAAGTACTAGAATTGCAAGAATAATTCCAATGTTAAGTTATCCCCAATTTTTTAAAAAAGGAAAAACTCCCCAATTTCATATAGCTAGTGTAGCATTAATATGAAAATCTGATAAACACAAGATGAAAAAAAAAAAACAAACATACATATGGATGAAAATTCTAAATAAAAACCCAGCACTGTTAAAAAAAAAATAACACTATGGCAAAGAGCATTGTATTTCAGGAATTCAAAGGTGTTTCAGTATCAGTTAATATATTAACAATCATCTACATAAAGGAATTGAAGAGAAAACAATCATATCAACAGATGCTGAGAGGGCTGTTGCTAAGATTCAATAACCATTCCTAATGAAAATTATTGACTAAAACAAATTGAAGGAAACAATTTAAACAATGGTTATTTATGAAAAGCCTACAAGTATTTTAAATCGTAAAATATTTCAATTAAAATCAGGAACTATCAGGAATGGCTACCGTCTGTATTTGATATTAAAGATGATCTTCAAGGATCCCTGAATGTAACAAAATTTTAAAATGAAACAATCAGTACAAATATAGGAAAACAGGAAACTTTTTGTTGATATGCTTATATGTCTAGGAAAACATTGTTGATACACTTATATGCATAGAGATTAGGAAAAACAAGGGATTTTGGTAAGGTATTTGGAAGCAAGATGAATATACAAAATTTATTAGCAATAAGCACCCTTAAATGCAATGGGAAAAATACTTCATTTACAGGAGCAAAAATAATAAAGCAAAAATGAATTTACCAAGAAAGTTATGAGACCTGTAAGAAAAAATTTGAAATGTTACCAAAAGAATTGAACAAGATTTAAACACATAAAGAATATTTACTATTGTAAAAATATAAATCTCCTAAAATTATGTATAAATTAAATAAAATTCACATTAGGATCACACAAGCATTTAAAAATCGGATTAAATTATCTTTAAGTTCATATAGAAGAACAGTTGGAAAATTGTATGAAAAAATTATGACTTTGAGAGGAACTTTTCTTACCAAATACCAGCACATAACTAAAAAGCAACTGGAATCAAGTCAAAAGAAAATAATTGTATTAATTAAAAGTAAGTAAGAATAGGAATCTAGATACAGATGAAAATGTAATATGTGACAAATGGGCGGTTTCAATTCAAAGAGTAAACAAAATTAGATCCTCAATTTACACTAAAGACTTTGATATGACATAAAATGATTTTTAAAATAATTTAAAATATATATATATATGGAGAAAGAGTGGGAGAGGAAAGAGGGAGAGAAAATAGACAAAAGACAAGGAGAAAGAAAAAGTCAAATATCAGTAATACATAACATGAGGGAAATTGCAATGTGGGTTACAAAGAAAGGTTTAACAGTAAACAAAAAAAAGGGAAAGAAAAATGCTATGCTAAATTCCATGTATATACCATTTTGAAATTATATAAACACGTGTACACCCAGTAAGAAAATTTAAAACATTAATTGGATTTGATAACATGAAGGTCATTGATGACCTTACTCAGAGCAATTTCGGTTAAGTGGGTACAAAGAATGGAGCAAAATTCCTATAAGAGCAGTTTGAATAATGAATAAGTAATAAGATAGCAGACTATAGTAAATAGAAATCTTAAATACCAAATATCAGTAAAAATAAACTTAAAAAACTAGTAAAATATAATAAACAATGGTGAGCTAAAAAGGATAAAGAGAACCACTGCATGTAATGTAAGTGAGGCAAGGATGGCCTCTGTATATTGGCTCCTGGGTTGTTTATTTCTTTACCACAGGCTGAAACTCATCAGCTCAAAAGCCCATTGGCACCAAACAAATTTTTACACATTTAATTGTTTTTAACGTAGCCCAAACAAGCAGATTTTTGGCCATTTAGAGCCTGCCTGCTTTACATACCCTGCAAAACCATGTCCAAAATCTGCTTGCCAGAGATAAATTATGCCCTGGGCTATAAAGACTCCAAGCCAAGCCTCTTCTTTGGAGTTCTCCCACCCAGTGAGAGACTCCATGTCATGCTGCTGAACGACATCACTGAAACACGTGATCCCCACTCTGATCCTTCTCTCCCCCAGGAATTCCCTTGCCCTCCTCCCCTTCTGTGTGGTAGCCCCCATGCCTCAACCCTCTGGGTCTCTTGCTGTGAGGGCCTTCTTCAGGATGCAAACCTGTGGTCACCCAATTAAAGCTTGTTGTGTACTGCCACCTCCTGGTCATATCTTTTTCCTTGATCAGCCCTGAAATCCTCAAACTCACCGCCTTACACTACATAATAATATTAGTAAAAATTCACCAGGAAGATTACAATTCTAAAACTGTAGATATGTAATAATATATCCTCAAAATGAATAAAGCCAAAATTAATAGAATTCCAAAGAGTAATTGACAAATCCACAAATACAGTGAGATTTTAACACATTCTCAGGAACTGACTAAATGGACATAAAATTAGTAAGGCTGTGCAGATGATACAGGAGTCTTTAATCAGCAATTAAGGAACTTCTTTTCAAGAACACTTGAAACATTTAATTTTAATATTTAATATTTATTTTAATATTTAATTTTTAATTTAAAAATTGACTAGATATTAGGTCTAAAGTTCAGTATCAAAATTTTACATTGATGTACAAAATATGAAGCACTATTGTTTGAAATCAATAACAAAAAGTTATCCAAGTGAAATGCATAAATTCTAGAAATTAGAAGCAGATTTCCAGGGGCCGGCCCGGTGGCGCACTGCTACAGTGCGCCGCTTGGGAGCGTGGCGGCGGGCCCACCGAGGGTTCGGATCCCACATACAGACCGGTTCTCACTCACTGGCTGACGAGGTGCGGGTGCAACACCGAAGATTGCGATCCCGTTGCCGGTCCCGGTCCGGTACGGGCGCGACACTGAGGGTTGCGGTCCGTTGCCGGACACGAAAAAAAGTGAAATGCATAAATTCTAGAAATTAGAAGCAGATTTCCAGGGGCCGGCCCGGTGGCGCACTGCTACAGTGCGCCGCTTGGGAGCGTGGCGGCGGGCCCACCGAGGGTTCGGATCCCACATACAGACCGGTTCTCACTCACTGGCTGACGAGGTGCGGGTGCAACACCGAAGATTGCGATCCCGTTGCCGGTCCCGGTCCGGTACGGGCGCGACACTGAGGGTTGCGATCCGTTGCCAGACACGAAAAAAGACAAAAAGAAAAAAAAAAAAAGCAGATTTCCAAATCATTGAAAAAAAGGAGAAATTATAATAAAAATCAGAGCATATTTTAAATCGAATGAAAATGAAAAGATTATAGATCATTATTATGTGAAAAAGCTGAAGCAGTACTTAGAGGGAAATTTACCAGAAGCAATTCACATTCATGGGAAGGACAACAGCCAACATTTAGAGTATTGTCCAAGATCTATCTTAGCTCTTCTACCCTCTGCCATAATGCAGTCCAAAGACCTGGGCTGTCTGAGCCTTCTGCGGATTACCACATTCGTACATGATATTTACCAGTTAAAATAGATGGGGTGAGGTAAGAAGTAACAAGTATGTTGGACATCCCGGTGAGACACATGCAACTCCAAAATGAGAGAAAACCCTCTGAAGATTAAGGGACCTTCCGTATCAGCAAAGATTTTAGGAGGTCCAGTGATCTGGGGTATGTTTAAAATAAGGGAAAAATTATTGTATCACATTTCCACAATGAAGAAGGAAGCACAATGCCTCAGGCCTCTTTGGGTTGTGGAGGTAGCAAATTCCATGCTTAGGAATACCGCTCTGACATATGTGCTGAGTGACACAGAAGGCTGCCAGCTTTGACAGGAGCTTAGGGCAGGAAAAGCTGTGCTACAATGCAAGCAGCCCTACCATTTAGGCCATACAACATAGTAGATTCTATGGTATTAGAGGTATATGCAGTGGGAAGACACCATGTGGGGCTTGTGGCAACCCCCAATAGGAGAATCAAAACATAGTCCTGTGGGGTTCTCTAGCAAAGCCATGCTATCTGCAGATAATTACATGCCATAAGATGGTATTTCAAAAAGTTTGTGGAAAAATAGAATTAAAAGATATATGAATCTTTCTATGAACTTGAAGACCCCTTATATAATTATATAGCCTAATTACATATCTTAATAGCTCTTAGCATGCTACTGAATCTAGGCAGAGATGGGCTACCTGACAATGGGCATTAAGTGACCATGCGACTAAAAGTTCCCATCGTGAGCTTGGTTTTGTTACATTTACCATGTCATAAGGACAGGCTGGCTCAGCAGCACATCAGTGATTGATGTGGAAGGAGCGCAACAATGATTGGGCATGAGAAACAATACAGGGCACAAATCAGCAACATGAGCAGGTGACCCAGGTAACTATGTTGTCAAAAACTGTGGCACTAGATTCTCTCCCTCAGGTTGCGATAGTGGCGGCATGGCAGTTCCCATATTGCCAAAGAAGGAAAAAGGCTAAGCTTGGTTCATTGAAAGGTCAGCTCAGGATGTGGATGCAAGCCAAGAATGGATGGCTGCCTACTTCAAGTCTGGAAAGATAATAGATTAAATCCTCCTAAGAATGGTTCAACAGGGAGCTTCCAGTCAAGATGGCAGAATAGGCAGTCACCAGCATCACTCTCTCCCACAAATCAATCAATTTACAATGATTAAAAAGCAACAACAACCAAGCTGGGCTGCTAGAGATCAGGGTAAGAGGAGGAGAGACCTACGGAGTGCATGAAGGCAGGAGAAGCCTTGATGAGAGAAAGAAAGCCTCTTACTGTTTTGAGCCATGGCAGCTTCAAGCCTGGAGCTGGTGAGTGCATGGAGCAGGAGCTGGCAAAAGCCGCAGCTGTGCCCTTTGGATGAAGTTGCTTGGAGGCAGCAGGGGAGAAGAGGGCCTTGGTGGTCCCCAGGCCAGCGGGACTACTAATAAGGTTCCCGTGGACCCACATAGGAGCGAGGAGGAGCCACAACAACTGAAAAATAGGAGCCACTCAGAGGCTGGAGAGTCATTGCAAGGGACTAGGACACAGCCTGCCCCATGGGAAGTGTTTGGAGTGCAGGTGGTGGGGGAGATGGGCCCATTGGGGTAACACTGAGGCACAGCAACGACAGATGCTCTGCCCCCTTGTCAGCACAGGACCACTCAGTGAAAACTGATCAAGAATATAGAACTGTGGGGGATGCAGTTTGCTGAAAAGACTCAGACCAAGACCAGAATTTCTACACAACCCAGGTATACTGGATCTCGTGAGAGATGGCTGTGCCTATAAAGTCAACCATTAAAACCTGAGCTGCACAAAAAGCCTTCCCCAGGGAATCAGCAGCAAAGCAGCAATTTAGCTCAACCACAGGGCTCAAGTGCTGGTCCTCACAGGAAGTTCCCCCATTTTAGAAGTAACCAAAGTACAACAAATTAGTTCCCGTTCAGACTTCAAGTTGTAGGAACAGCAAATAATCCAACACAGAACAGGAAGAAAAAACAAAATACCCACAGACCAGAAACAAAGTTTGATATTAACTAGTAAAGGTCTCACATCACCAAAGAACACCTATAAAACCCAGAACTGGTATTCCCCTGGGCTACCAAGCCAGGGAGGAGAGAGGGCTGGGGGCTGCAGCCATGCACCCCAACACCTACAACCAGCCCAGTAACAACCACCAAGCCACTGCAGGAAGCATCCCAGGCTCTCCTGAGCTCTGGAGGAGGGGGGCCAAGGGCCTCAGCCACCCCCCCCCCCAGACACCCACAACCAGCCCAGCATAGACCACCAAGCCACCACAGGAAGCTCCCCAGGCTCCCAAGCTGGGGTGATAAGGGGGCAAGGGCCTTCAGCCACAACCCCCTGACATCCTGACATCTGCACCCAGCCCAGCAATGATCAAGACACTGCTAGAAGCCACCTGGTCTCGCCTGTAGGAATGAGGGGGGTCCCACAGGCCTCAATCCTGCCCCTTCTCCTTCTTCCTTCTTCCATCACATTTCCTTCCCCTTTCCCCTCTCCTTCCCAACTGCTCTGCAACAACATCATAGAGTTTTTTTTTTCCCGACTGGTAAGGGGATCACAACCCTCGGCTTGGCATCATCCGTACCACACTCAGCCAGTGAGCGAACCAGCCATCCCTATATAGGATCCGAACCCGCGGCCTCGGTGCCAACAGCACCACACTTACCCGAGTGAGCCATGGGGCCGGCCCAATGTCATAGAATTTAAAAAAATAATATTAGTAAATAAATAAACAAAAATAAACAAGTAAATAAATAAAAGAATGGTTCAATATACACAAAACAATAAATTTGACATACTACTTTATCAGAATGAAGGACAAAACCCTCAATAGATGCAGAAAAAAACATTTGAAAAAATTCAACATTCAATTATGATAAAAACTCTCAACAAATTAGGTATAGAAGGAATGTAACTCAGCGAAGTAAAGGCCATATATGACAGGCCCACAGCTAACATCATACATATTCAATGGTGAAAAATTGAAAGATTTTTCTCTAAGATCAAGAACAAGACAAAAATGCCCACTTTTGGCACTTCTATTCAACATAGTACTGGAAGATCTAGTCAGACCAATTAGGCAAGAGAAAGAAAGAAAAGGCATGCAAATCAAAAAGGTAGAAGTGAAATTTTCTGTCAGCAGGTGATGTGATCTTATACACAGAAAACCCTAAAGATTCCACCAAAAAAACTGTTAGAAGTAATAAATGGATTTGATAAAGTTGCAGGATACAGATCAACGTAATAAAATCAGTACCATTTCTTACATTAATAACCAACTATCTGAAAAAGAAATCAAGAAAACAATTCCACTTAAAATAGCTACAAAAATTAAAATAAATACTCAAGAATAAATTTATACAAGGAGGTGAAAGACCTGTACATTGAAAACTGTAATACATTAATGAAAGAAACCAAAGAAGACACAAATAAATGAAAAGATAGCCCATGTTTAGAAATTGAAAGAATTAATATTGTTAAAATGTCCATACTGCCCAAAGCAATCTTCAGATTCAATGCAATCCCTATCAAAATTCCAATGACATTTTTCATGGAAATAGAAAAATCAATCCTAAAACTCATATGGAACCACAAAAGACACCAAATTGCAAATTTTGTGCAAAAAGAACAAAGCTGGAGGCATCACACTACCTAATTTCAAACTATACCACAACGCTATGGTAATCAAAACAGCATGGTACTGGTATAAAAACATACACATAGACCAATGTAATGAAATTAAGAGCCCAGCCATAAATCCACACATTTATGATCAATTGATTTTTGGCAAAGTCACCAAGAACACACAATGGGAAAAGGACGGTCTCTTCAATGAATGGTGTTGGGAGAACTGGATGTCCACATGCAGAAAAATGAAATTATCCCACACCATATACAAAAGTCAACTCAATATGGACTAAAGACTAAATGTAAGACCTGACACTGTAAAACTAGTAGAAGAAAAGCTCCATAAGTCTGGGCAATGGAATACTACTCAGCCATAAAAAAGAATGATATTCTGCCATTTGCAGCAACATGGATGCGTCTGGAAAAAATTATGTTAAGTGACATCAACCAGACATGGAGAGACATACCACATGTTCTCACTTACAACTGGGTACTAAGAAAAAAGAAAGAGAGAAAGAAAGGAAAGACCTAACAATTCTTTGAACTTTCAGAATACTAGAGATGGGGGTGAGGTGTGGGGGGTGTCGGGGAGTGGTAGGTTGAGAAAAGGGCATAAAGAAAAATCACGACTTGTAATAATAATATGCTTATAATAAATAATATTTAAAAATAAAAAATATTATGTTGTACACCATAAATATATACAATTTTAATTTTTCAATTAAAAAATTAAAATAATTCAACTAAAAAAAAAGGTCCTCCCAGAAGACAGAACTTTGGACCTTGTCATTCACTTTGCATGGAAAGAGAAGTTACTCGAGGTAAGAATCTGTTGATTTATGGGTAAATGGCATGGCTGGTAGGTCAGGGGTCTGGAAGGAAAAAGTATGGGAGGTTGGGGAAAAAGATATCTGAGAAAAAGGCATATGGATGGACTTATGGGAACAGACACAAAGCATGAAGATCTTTGTTTCATATGCTAACTCCTACAGAAGGTATTTATCAACAACCACATAGACAAAATGATTCAGCCAGTTGATGTAAGCCAACCTCTTTGATCAGACACCACAGTACTGGCACAATTGGTACATAAATGTAATGGCAGAATGGAGGCTATGCAGAGGCCCAAACAGCCGAAGTTTCCACTGACCAAGTCTTATCTAGCTGCTGCGGCTGCTGACTGTCAAATCTGCCAGCAACAGAGAGCAACACTGAGACCTCAATATGGATGGCACCATCCTTAAGGACACCAACTAGCCACATGATGGCAAGCTGAATAAATACATCGGATTTTTTCCATACATGAAGGAGAGCAATTCATCTTGACTAAACTGATGCTTATTCTGAGTATGGGTTTGTCTTTCTTGCCCACATGGCCTCAACCAGCACCACTTGTCCAATGGCTAACTGAATTTTCGATCCACCACCATGGAATCCTGAACATCACTTCCTTGTATAGAGAAATAGACTTTACAGCACTGTAGTTGCAGCAGTGGAGGCATGATAATGCGGTTCACTGATCCCATCACAAATCACAAAATCACAACAACCAGAAGCTGTCAGACTGATAGAGTGCTGGAACAGCCTCCAGTAGCTCTTTTAAGCTGCCAGGATTGGGTACCAGCATACACCCTAGATCAGTGATTATTATATGGTCCCATGCCTTCAACAGAAAGAGGATCAAGAGTTGAAGAAAGAGTGGCACCATTTATCTCACTTCCAGTGATTCATTTAAAACATTTTTGCTTCTTATATCTGCAATTCAATGCTGTTACACAATGAAAGCAGAGGGAAATGTGTTTGTCACCTAAGTGAACTCCAGGTACTCTCTTGTTCAATTTTGATTGCTCAATTTAAATGAATATGTGTAGTAGCCATGGCTGAGTGTGACATTCTACATTCAATTGAGAAGGAATAGTGTCCCAGGGCTCAGAACATTGAAGGATGATAGTCTTGGTCTCCCCCTGCCACTGCCAAAACCACCTGGTAAGTGATTTAAACCAGTGAAGGTGCTGGCTGAGGGTGAGGAGAATGTAAAACAAATATACACGTATAGTAGTGAAGGGAGATGATCAGTTGAGGGTGCAAGACCAGCTGCAGAGCCATGGGGTGATATTTCATTCCACAAATGTTACTTTCATAATTTTTTCCAGCAAAATAAACCAATCAGAATCCTGGAGGAGCTTTTCCCAAATGCAGTGAAATTATATGAAACCCTGGCTCCAAACGGCACAAGAGATGGATAGTAGTGTTTTCTGTGGTGCGTAGCCCAGATTCTCCTTTCAGGACTGAAGCACTTATTACTCTGCCTGCTTAGAATGCTGTCTGCTGAGGGCTCACAACTAAGTCCCTCTTAGGAATTGCCCTTAGGGCAAAAGGAACTATGTAGTCCAAGTTATACCCCTATCCAATGGCTGTCTGATTTGAATTCATATTAATTGCTGCCGACAGAATTGTAAGTGATATGTTGAATTAGTCCATTTCTGTTGCTTATAACAGAACACATGAAACTGGGTAATTTATAAAGAAACAAAATTTATTTCTAACAGTTTTGGAAGCTGGTAAGTCAACAGTCCAGGGAACACATCAGTGAGGGTCTTCTTCTTAGTGGGAACACTACAGAGTCCTGTGGTGACCAGGGTATCACATGGTGAGACTGGTCTGAGCAAGAGAGAGCTAACCTCTTTGCCTGCTCTCCTTTTAAAGCCTGATGAACCACACCTATTACTCCATGAATGGATCAGTTCATTCACAAGGGCAGAGTCTCACAATCTAATCACCTCTCAAAGACCCCACCTTTTAAATACCATAATCAGATTTCCCACCCTCTTAGTATTTTTACAATGGAATCAAGTTTCAAATACATGAACTTTTGGGGGACACATTTAATCCACAGCATATGTTGTCAGTAAAAGGAAAAGGAAATTTGAGATGAGCTGATGTAGAGTGGATCTAGTAGGAGACTTTTAATAGATAATGATGATGTGGTCAGGGAAGTCACTGAAGTTCAGAGTGTCATTTAAGCAGAAAGCAACCAGGAGAAGTGGACTTTGAGGCACAGATTAGGGCACTGAGCAAGTAACAACGTATCTGGGCTTCAGTTTCCTCATCTAGAAGATGAGGGAGGTTAGACTAAATGATTACCAAGTGTCTTCCAGCTCCTGTATTCTAAAGTACCCTACAGAACATAAAAACAAATAGTAGTGGAGAGAGCTCATGGGCTTGAAAAGTGAGGAAAAACAAAAAACTGCCAGGGAAGGTTTGTTAATACCTTAAACCTACGACTAGTTTACTAATGGAAGACTGTTCTTTTAAAAAAATAATTCAGATGATTATCCAGAACCTAAAGATTTCTACACCATGAAGTAATGTTTATATGTACATTTCAATTGCGCTCATACAATGAAGTACAGCAAAATATTCAGTTTTTATTAAAAAAGGAACTTGACATTAATAAGAATGCTTTTACCAATGGAGTATAATGTATACATTAATGCAGTAGTGTATTAGTCTGTTTCTGTTACTTATAACAAAATACTTGTAACTGGGTAATTTGTAAAGAAAGTGAAATTTATCTGGCGAGGGTCTTCCTTGGTGGTGGCTTCAGGGATGCAGGGAATCACATTGCAAGATAGTGGAGCAGAGAGAGAGACTGTCATGTGCTCTCTTTCTAAAGCCCTCAGAACCACTCTGCTGACCACCATTTTTAATCCATTCACTACTGCATGGTCCTACAATCTTATCACCTCTTCGAGGCCCCACCTTTCAATTACCATAATAGGATTTCCCACCCTCAAGAGTTACAGTGGGGGTCAAGTTTCCAATACCTGGAACTTTGGGGAACACAATTTAAGCTTCAATGAGTTTAGGGGTGACAATCTACAGTAAGTAGCAAATGTGTTAAATGCAATAATCATTCCTTCCCTGAGTCAAGTGAAAACCACTTAAACATAGTCTGTTCAATTCTTTCAGAATAAGAATTTATGTTCTGTTTTAGTCTATTTCTGTTGCTTATAACAAAATACCTGGAACTGGATACTTTGTAAGAAAATGAAATATATTGCTTACAGTTTCAGAGGCTAGGAAGTCCAAAGTCCAGAGAACACATCTGGTGAAGGCTTTCTTTGGTGTTGACTTTAGTAATGGCAGGACATCATATTGTGAAAATGGTGGAGCAGAGAGCGCAGAGAGAGAACAAGTGAGAGAGAAAAACAGACTGTCCTCTCTCTTCTTTTAAAGCCCTCAGAACCATGCCCCTGGCCACTGTGTTTAATCCATTCACTATGGCATGGTCCTACAATCTAATCACCTCTTCAAGGCTCCACCTTTCAATCACCATAATAGAATTTCCCACCTTTTTAACAGTCACAGTGGGGGCTAAGTTTCAATACATAAAACTTGGGGGACACAATTCAAGCTTCAGTGAGTTGGGGGGACGTAATTCAATCACTACATACCCTTTTTGTCTAATCACAGTTGTCCATGCTTCAATCATACCCACATAATGAAGCTTTCATAAAAACCAAGGGCACAGGGTTTGAGGAACTTTGGATAGCTGAACATGTGGAGGTTCCTGGAGGGTAGCACACCCAGAGAGGGCATGGAATCGCCACACCCCTTCTCTTATGCCTTACTCTATGCATCTCTTCATCTATATCCTTTGTAATAACCTTTATAATAAATGGCTAAACCTAAGTGTTTCTCTGAGTTCTGTGAATCGCTCAGCAAATTAATCGAACCCAAGGAGAGGGTTGTGGGAACCCCAATTTATAGGCAGTTAGTCAGAAGCCCAGGTAAAACAACCTGTAGCTTCTGATTGGCATCAGAAGTCGGGGCTGGGCAGTCTTGAGGACTGAGCCCTCAACCTGCGGGATTTGATACTATCTCCAGGTAGATAGTGTTGAAATGAAATTGGAGGGCACCTAGCTGGAGTCTGCTGCAGAACTGGTTGCTTGCTTGCTTGCTGGTGGGGAGAAATCTCCACACACGTGGTCGCAGAAGTCTGTCTTCTGTGTTGCTTATTGTGCTGTGAGAGCAGAGGAAAGACTATGCTTTTCTCTCAGATAGTAGATTAATAGAAAAATCACTGGAAAAAAATAGAAATTCCAAAAGTTTTTACTCAAGTATATATTTGGAAATTTAATATGCAATAAAGAAGACATCTCAAATCAAAGGGGGAATAGAGAGATAATTTAAAAAATGGCACCTATAATGGATTGATTGTATTCACCCAAAAGGCATGTTGAAACCCTAACCTCCAACACCTCCACCAAATGTGACCTGATTTGGAAATATGGTTGTTGCAAATGTAATAAGTTAAATTAAGATGAGGCCATACTGGAGTAGGGTGAGCCTCTAGTTCAATATGACTGGCATCCTTAAAAGAAGAGAAAATTTGGATATAGAAGCAGACAAGACAAAAGGAGAACGATGCAGAGACACGGAGGGAGAACACCAGGTGCAGATGCAGGAAGAGATTAGATTAATGCACCTACAAACCAAGGGAGACCCAGCATTACCAGAAGCTGGAAGAGGCAAGAAAGAATCCTTCTCTAGAGGCTTTGGAGGGAACAGGGATCTGCTGACACCTTGATTTTGAACTTCTAGCCTTCAGAACTGTGAGAGAATAATGTTCTGTTCTTTTAAGCCACCCAGTTTGTGGTACTTTGTTACAGCAGCCTGATAGGTTTGAATCTTTGTCCCTTCCAAAGCTCATGTTGGAGCTTAATCCCTATATGGTATTCAAAGGTGGGGCCTTTAGGAGGTGATTGGATTGTGAGGACTATACCATCATAAATAGACTAATCCATTAGTGGATTGATAGGTTAATGGATGAATGGGATATCACAGGAGTGGCACTAATGGCTTTATGAGGAGAGCAAGTGAGCACCTTAGTACGCCCTTACTCAGCTGTGATACCCTGCATCACATTAGGACTTTGTAGAGAGTCCCCTCAAGAAGAAGGCCCTCATCAGGCATGCACCTCGACCATGAACTCACCTCCAAAACTCTAAGAAATAAATTGTTTCTTTATAAATTACCCAGTTTGGGGTATTCTAAGCAACAGAAAACTAATACAAAAAATTTGTGCTAAGAAGTGAGGTGCTGCTGATAATAAATACCTGAAAAAGTGGAAGCAGCTTTGAAGTTGGGTAATGGGCAAAGAGGCTGGAAGAATTTGGAGAAGCAGGCTAGAAAGAGCCTAGATTCTGATGAGGGTTTAGAAAACAAGAGGAACAGGGAATCTCTATAACATCTTAGAGATTGGTTAAACGATGGTGACCTAATGCTGATAGAAATATGAGCAGTAGAGGCCATTTTGAGGAGGTCTCAGATAGAAATGAGTAAGAGTTTACTGAAAATAACAGCAAAGGTCAACCTTGTTTTACAATTGCAAAGGACTTGGCTGGATTCTGTCCATGTTTGAGGGATTTATGGAATGTGGAGTGATGAGCCAGGGTATTTGGCAGAAGAAATATCTAAGCAGCAAACTATCCAGGCTGTTACATGTCTACTTTCAACTGCATACAGTGAAATGAGAGAACAAATGGATGACTTAAAGATAGAATTTATAATTAAAACAGAAGTAGAGCATAAAAATTTGGAAAATCCGCATAGTCTGCCCAGGCAAGGAGCAAAAAGACATGTTTGGGAGTGAGAGCCAAGGTTGCTTTGGAGAGACCACCAGTTGCTAAAGAGATTAGCACTGATACAGGTGCTATGCATCAGGACAATGGAAAAATACCCCAAAGGCATTTCAGAGATCTTTGAGGTTGCCTCTCCCATCAGAGGCCCAGAAGCCCAGGAAAACAGAATGAATTAGGGGAACAAGTCCAGGGTGCACTCCACAGGTTTGCTGCCCAGGGCCACTTTTGGATGCTGCTCCCTGCACCCTGGCTACTCCAACAATAGCTAAATTGGCCCCAGGTGCTGCTGGACCTGCTACTTCAGAATATACAAGCCAGAAGACTTGTTGGCATTCACGTGGTGTTAAGTCTGCAGGCTCACAGAATGCAAGAGCTGTGGAGGCACAGTGGCTTCTATCCAGATTTCAAAGAATATATGAAAAATTTTAGGAGCCCAAGCAAAGGCTTGTCACAGGGATGGAGCTACTGCAGAGAGCCTTCACTAGAGCAATGCCAAGTAGAAATGCAGGGTCAGAGTTGCAGCAGAGAACTCCCACCAGGGCCATGTCTAATGAAGCTGTGGGAATAGGAGCACCACTGAGCCCCAGAATTGTAGAGCTACCAGTGTGCAATGCCAGCCTGGGAGAGCTAAAACATGGGCTGAGTCCAGGAAAGTCATAGGATGGGACTGCCGGGGTGCAGGGAGAAGCATCTGGAGGTGGCCCTGGGCAGCAAGCCCTTGGAGGGTGCCCCAAGCTTGTTCGCCCAAACCATTCTGTCTGCCTAGGCCTCTGGGCCTCTGATGGCAGGGGTAGCCTTGAAGATCTCTGAAATGCCTTTGGGATCCTTTCCCCATTCTCTTGATGATCCCCTTTCACCATATTAATCTACTTACCCAATGGTTGCTGGGCTACACCATTGGTTTCCTCTGCCAAACACACTTTTTTACTCTTTATGTGGCTAGGTTGAGAATTTTCCAATATTTTAATGTTCTGCTTCTCCTTTAATTATAAATTCTATCTTTAAGTCATCATTTCATTATAAGCAGTTAATAGTATTCACATAAATAACATGGATGCTTTGCTGCTTAGATATTTCTTCTGCCAAATACCCTTAAGTTCTACATTCCATAAAGCCCTCAAACATGGAAAGAATCCAGCCAAGTTCTTTGCAACTGTAAAACAAGTATGGCCTTTGCTCCAATTCTCCTCACTTCCATCTGAGATCTCCTCAGAATGGCCTTTACTGTCCATATTTCTATCAGCATTCTGGTTATTGCCATTCAACCAATCTTTACATTCCAAACTTTCTTTAGTCTTTTTGTGCTTTATGTCCTCACTAGAATCTAGGCTTTTTCCAGCCTGCTCTTTCCATTACTTCCAGCCTCTGCCCACTACCCAGTTCCAAAGCTGCTTCTACTTTTTATGGTATATGTGTAGTGACACCCCACTTCTTAGTACTAATTTTCTGTATTAGTTTGTCTTCTGTGGCTGATAACAGAATATCTGAATCTGGGTAATTTATAAAGAAGCAGAATTTATTTCTTACAGTTTTGGAGGCTGAGACATCCAGGGAATACATCTGGGAAGTACCTTCTTGTTGGTGGGAACTTTCCACAGAGTCAGTTGGCAACCAAGTTAATACACGGTGAGGGCTGAGCAAGAGTGCATTTCCACCTGTCTTCTTCCTTTCCTTATAGAGCCCCCAATCTACTCCTTGATAACCCATTAACCCATTAATTCATGATTAGATTAATTCATGCATGAGGACAGAGTCCTCATGATACAATCACCTCTTAAAGTCCCCACCTTTTAAATACCATAGTTGGATTTCCCACCCTTTTGCTTTTTATGTAATTTAAATACTATGATAATTTAGGCAACTCTATGTAAAATATCTAGTTATCTTATAGATCCTATGTCCTGTAAATATAGTTTTATATAATTTCACTTTTTCTCCTTAATAATCTTAATGAAGGAGATTTTAACTAAATATAACCAGTGCTATGAACTACATTCCAAAATATTAACAATACTTAAAACAGCATGATTCTTATTCCACAGTTTACAAAAAAAGTGTAAAATCATGATTTTAAAAATATTTATTTCTTAGCAATGTTTACTGAAATGGTCTAGATGCAACAACACTCCAGTTACAACGAGTACACCTAATCTAGATTTTAGTTTCAAAATATCCATCCTCATGGAAAGATACAAGTGTCTTTTGGAGATGGCTCATTTCAGGCAGGTTTGGGATAGGGAAATAACATATGAACCTGGGACAGCTTGCTGTGCCTGAAAAGAAGTGAGCATTCAAACACTAGGCATCATGTCTAGAAAATACAGAAACAAGCATGAAGAGGATCCAAGGGCCATATTTAGGACAATTTAAGAATGTAAACAAACAAACAAATAAATAAAGGGCTGGAACACATTGTATATTTAAAAAATCATGAGTTGACATTAAAATAATACAGAGGACTTCCGACTCTGGTGTTGATACATTAGCTGGTATCAAACAGTCTCCAGCCACAAAGAGCTCTCAAACCTATACACATATATATAAAACAACTATTTGCAAGTTTGGGAACATAACCAGTGCAGAGCTGCAATCCTCGAGAGGGGGAGGCACATGAAATGAGCCCCATATTTACCCAGACTTTCTCTCTGTGGACATTTTCAGGGATGTGGTGCAGGGAGGGAGAGGCTAAGCAAGTTTCAGTAAAATTGCTGGATAGAGGAGGGAGAGAACAGAGTGTAGGGATGTAGGCTCTTGGGATTCAAATATAAAGCTATGGAAGAAGAAAGAGCAGTGGAGAGGTAACTCCAGAATTCTGTATGAAAATTTATTTTGGTCTTTGACTGCTTGGCCATGTGAGGAAGAGGCAAGACTCTGGGAGACCTGGCAGAAGTAGCTGTGTGTGTGTGTGTGTGTGTGTGTGTGTGTGTGTGTGTGTGTGTGTGTGTGTGTGTAATCTGCTTGGAGATCATGGAGCATGTACAGTGTTGCAGCTTGTACGTGGTGAATAACCCAGATATCCAGTTGAGACCACAGGATGGTCATGCCTTAGGAATAAGAATCATACCCTTGGAAAAGGGGTTGCATCTTAGGAGTACAAAAAAAGTTAGATCTGCAGTAAGAAAACTTAAAATCACACCACAATAGGATTAAGGTTAATTAGGATCTGCGTTTTAATGAACTGTTTTCTAGAACAAAATAAACACTCCTTAGATGAAAATAACATAATCTAGAACTTCCTTAATATGAGGGTACTTCAAAAGTTCATGGAAAAATAATTTTTTAAAGTAGAATAAATAGAACCACACAGGTTCCATACTTTCAGCAACCCTGGGAGACAGAGAACACATGACTTTTAAATTACATGGAAGTAGAGAAAAAAAAGAAATAACTCCCAACAGAGTCTTTGCTACATTCCCACCCCCACAAGCCTATGGATGCAGAGACTGGGGAAGAGAAAAGGATTTATAGGAAGTATAGATAATAATCACTCCCACAAAGAGAAATTGCAACGAAGTGCCAAAATACTGAGCACAGATTGGAATTTGGTACTTCAGAATCGTGGCTAGGGAGAAGATGTTTGAAAGTACAGAGGACCAGAATTAGCAGCAATATTTCAGATGGAGAATCATATATATATTTTATATGTATATAAAATATGGTACCCCTGGAGATGAGGCAATGAATGCAAAATTAGGCAGTGAAGTGAAGTAAGAGGGGAAAAACAGTATGCTGCAGAAATGAAAGGGAAATGACATATCAACCCTTCCCCCTTCCCTATCACCATCAACATCAGCCAAGAAACAAAAGAGGCTGGAATTCACAGAAGTGGACACTTTCAGATTAGGAATGTTGTCCATGAAATGAATAAAAATAATTTTTAAAAACACACACAACATTCATTCAATACTACTGCTACTACTACAAAAATAAAAAATCAGAAAATGTTTTTGAAAAGTCTAACCTTCCCTCACCCCCCATTAAAAAGCAATCATTAAGGTAAAGAAACTGTAACTTAACACTCCAGAGTTAGAGGTCCTAAAACAAATACTAGGTGATATGAAAAAATTTTTTGAATCAGAAATACAAAAACTAAGAACAGAAATGAACAAAAACAAGAAAACAGAGTTGACTGACTCAGAAGGAAATAGGACAAAACCCCAAATAATATCAGAAATAAAAACTAAGTCACGAGGTGCCAGATGGAGAATAAATTCAAATGGAAACTTAATAAAGAGCATTGAAAATAAGTTAAAAAACAACCAGGAGAATGAAAATAATATAAAGAAATAAATAAAAAGTAAGAAAGGAAGTGGCTGAAATGGAAAACAGGCAGAGGAGGTTGAACATGTATTAATAAAATAATGAAATAATACAAGTATTTAAAATTATAATACAAGAAAATGTTAAAGACATAAAAGAAGACCTGACTCTACATATTGAAAGAACTTACTGCGTGCCAAGGAAAATTATCCTAGAACAATCAACCTCAAGATATTACATATAAAACTATTAGATTTTAAAGATTAAAAAAAATCTTCATGGCCTCCAGGCAAAAACATGAAAATAGAAAACAAAACAAATAAGCAAAAAAATTACAAAGGAAAGAAAATCATATTAGCATCAGATTTTTCAAAACATTATACAAAGCAAGGCAACAATTAAGCAGCATTTTCAAGAATTCTAATGAAAGTGCAAACCAAGGACTTTATATGTAACCAAGCTGATTTTCAAGTACCAGTACCATAAAAAAACAATTTCAAAGCCAGAACTTGGGGAATATTATACAAAATGCCCCTCCTGAAGCATCTACTAAAGAATGAGCTTCATCCAACCCAAAAATAACTGGGGGAACTTCACAAATGACTTAATGTAAATAGTGCCTATATTTCATTGTAGACCCAAGGCTAAAAAAAAGGTGGGATCATGAGCGAAAGAATGATGTGTAAACATTATATCCTGACAAAATAGAAATAACAACTAAAAATGGAAGAGGAAGGGAGAAAAAAAGGGGAAAGTAGAATAAAATAACTGTTGTATAGGTAATTGGTGGGAATTAAAAGGTATCATTTAAAATTGACAATAAAAGGGTAAATAAGAAAAAAAGGAGATTAAGGATACCATAAGGAGTATTAATACAAAGGTAACCACCAGAATAATAACACAAGCCTTCCAAAAAAACCAAAAGAAATTTTATAAAAGGCAAGGAGGACACACTGAATAATGAGAGAAACAGAAAAGCTAACATTATACAGAGTAATTACAACATCAGATACTATGGCAGAATTGAGACCAAGCGTAATTGTCATATCAGTAAATGTGAATTGACTTAGCAGGCCTACTAAAGGAAAAAGAAAAGTTCAAATAGTCTCATAAGTACTGTATTTAATGATTTTGTCCTGCATCCTGTAGACTTTGTCAGAACACTCTAAAAAGTCCCGTTTTCACCTTTGTGCAACAAATTACAGAAGTTCAGGAGTTAGGGCTATTTTTCCCCCTGCCACAGTAATTCGCACTTCCATGGCAACACTAGCTGAGAAGCATACTTCGACAGATCAACACCCTTATGGTCTCTCCTCTAGGTCTGGCTGAAGGAAGACCAAAAACGGGGACTGAGAATTTAAAGTACTTAATTTTCATATTTAAGAAAGGAAAAGACTGTTCTTTGCCAAAGTCCCAAGTCAGGAAGAAGTAACCACTGTTAACTGGAGGTAACTTTGGGTCAGTACACATGTTCTGAAAATCAGCAGTCAACAACAGCCTCACTAAAATAACTACCGTACTTCTAAAAGTTAGCAAATTAATGATAACGCTAAGTATCTGAAAGTCAGCCAATCAGTGATAATCCCTAGTCTTGAAAGTTAGCCAAACAATGGCATGATTCTGTCTATCAGCCAATCAGCAAGGGCCTCACTCCGGTAACCATATCGATGAAAGCAAGCAGGTCAACAGCAGCCTTACCCTAGAGATCACGCTAACACAGCTGGAAATCTGTCCGTCAGTCCCTAAACATTCCCGCTTCTGAAAGTTCACCAATGCCTGAAATGTCAGGCTTTCCAAAAGCTTATATAAGACTAGCTGCGGCTTTGTTCGGGGAGTTTACCTTCTATTTTTGGTAAGACACTGAGTCCAGTTTATTGTGAGTTTGCAAGTTCGTAGTAGCCCTTTCAACAGTTTGCCTCCTGTTTATGGTTAGTTATAAGGTCGGACTTGTGACAGACACACTGAGGCTGTGTGAGGTTATCAACTCCAATCTTTTCAGTTCTTGTGGTGGTTGCTACTATCTGTTTTTTATTTGTATATATTTGAAACCCCAAATACCAGAAGGAAAGTGAAAATTTTGTGATAAATTTCCTGAAGAGTGGGCATTTATTAAAGGAGGAAAAAAACCTTTCGGAACCCACTGTGCAGTATGTCATAATGAAAACAGTGGAAATCAGATATAAACCAGCATACACTAACAGATGATTTCGTCAATTAGTACCAATGAAAGTGATAATATAACAGAACTTTATTAAGAGATATTCAGATGAAGATAAAATAATTGCAGCAGAAGTTGTAATGGCCTTCCACACAGTCTTTCGGCTCATGTGACTGTTTGACCATACTTTTACCAGCAATATTTTCTGATTCCAATGCTGCAAGCATATTTTCAAATGTTAGGATGAAATCTACTGCAATAATAAAAATTCAACAGATCCATTTACCATTATAGAGATTACTGAAGATTGAAACACCTCTCTTTTTATGGCATAGCCATGGAGGCAAGTAATCATTAAACAGAAAAAAATTTTTCCTTTGTGCAATATTTTTCTCATGAAAAAGGCTTGCTTATAAGGCTTTTGTAAGTGAAGTCCCTTTCAGATGAGACTTCAGACTTCAGAAACTACAGCAAAATTTGGCAGAGACTCCTACATTGAGTATGGTAGACACTATTTCTAAAATGCCCCTCCCCGCCAGATGTCATGACTTCATCTCCAGAACCTGTGAATATGTCACTCCCATGAGTATATTATATAGCACAGTGGACTTTAAGATAGGAAATTATCCAAGTGGGCCTTATCTAATTACGTGAATCCATTTTTACTAGGCAGTCGCTTTAACCAACTAAGCCACAAGGCCTCTTGAACCCATTTTTTAAAATTATTTATTTAAAAAATTGTGGTAAGATACACATAAAATTTACATATTTACCATTTTTTAGTGTACAGTTCAGTAGTGTTAACTGCATTCACATTGTCATGCAGCCAATTCCAGAACTCTTTTCATTCTGTAAAACTGAACCTCTATACCCATTAAACAACTTCTTATTTCCCCTTTCTTTCAGTCTCTGTCAATCACCAATCTACTTTCTTTCTCTATGAATTTGATTGCTCTAGGTACCTCATATAAGTGGAGTCATACAATATTTACCTTTTTCTGAGTGGTTTATTCACTTAGCATAATGTCCTCAAGTTTCATCCATGTTGTAGCATCTGTCAGAATTTCCTTCCTTTTTAATGTTAAATAATATTCCACACAAACCCTTAAAAAGCAGAGTTTCCTCTGACTGGTGGCAGAAGAGGAAGCTAGAAAAATTTAAGACATAAGGGGGATTTGATGTACTCCATTTTGTGTATTTTTTCTTTTGTTGCCTGTGCTTTAGTGTTATACCCAAGAAATCATTGCCAAATCCAATGTCATGAAGTTTCCCTGTTTTCTGTTGAGAGTTTTATAGTTTTAGGTTTTACATTTAACTCTTTGATCGATTTTCAGTTAATTTTTGTATATGGTATATGGTAAGGGTCCAACTTCATTCTTTTGCATGTGGATATCCAATTTTCCCAGCACCCTTTGTTGAAAAGACCGTTCTTTTCCCATTGAATAGTTTTGGCACCCTTGTGGAAATCAATTGACCACATGTGCAAATGTTAATTTCTGGTCTTTCAGTTCTATTCCATTGGTCTATATGTTTGTCTTTATACCAATACCATACTGTTTTTTATTATGGTAGCTTTGTAGTAAATTTTTAAATCAGGAAATGCGAGTCCTCCAACTTTGTTCTCTTTCATTGGCTATTTAGAGTGACTTGAGATTCTGTGTGAATTTTAGGATGGGTTTTTATATTTCAGCAAAAAATTGTCATTGAGATTTTGTTGGGGATTGCATTGAATTTTCAGAGTGCTTGGGTAGTGTTGTCATTTTCACAATATTAAATCTTCCGATCCAAGACACAGGATGTCTTTCCATTTATTTATGTGTTCTTTAATTTCTTTCAGCAATGTTTTATGGTTTTCAGTGTACAAGTCTTTTACCTCCCTGGTTACATGTATTCCTATTTTATTCTTTTTGATGCTATTGTAAATGGGATTGTTTTCTTAATTTCCTTTTGAGATTGTTCATTGTTAGTTTATAGAAACACAACTAATTTTTAGTGTTGATTTTGTATCCTGTAAGTTTGCTGAATTAATTTATTCAACAGCTTTTATGGGGGGAATCTTTAGGGTTTTGTACATATTAACTATATCGTTTTTATAGGGATTATTTTCCTTCTTTTCCAATTTGGATGTCTTTATTTCTTTTTCTTGCCTAATTGTTCTGGCTAGAACTCACTATGTTGAATAGTAAGAATCATCATGTGCACTGTTGAAGAAGGGGATAAAAATTGGTGACAATGCCTTTTGTTAGTGGACAGCATTCAAAAAACTTAATTAGGTGATGTGACATCATCCCGAAGAATGGAAAAGCAAGTTAGACCATGTATGATGGTATTATGTGCAGTAAATCAAATTTGAAGAGCAATTCTCTGTGTTCTTTTTGTGTCCGTACGTGTTCAGTATACTGGCTCATAATGTTGAGCATATTTTTTCATTAATGAATGTTCAGTGCCAAAAGAATGAGATAAGTTGGATGTGATCACTGTAGAAGTTATGTTGCAATATAAATTGAAAATAGAATTGCAATTGCAAGGAATTTTATAAGCAAAATAAATAATTTTATAAATTTATAATTATATAATTATAATTTTATAAGCAAATTGTGCTTATACGCAAATTATAATTATAAATTATATAATTATGTAATATATAATATCATTATTTTATAAGCAAATTTGATTATAAGCAAATTATAATTATAATTTTATAAGCAAATTTTGCAAAACAAGAAACTGTTAAAAGAAAGCCCAGTCATCAGGTATATATAATTTTTTTAAAAAAGTAATATAATTTAGGGCCAGCCCGGTGGCGCACTGCTACAGTGCGCCGCTTGGGAAGCGCGGCGGCGCTCCCGCCGAGGGTTTGGATCCCATGTGCAGACCAGCGGCTCACTGGCTGAGCGAGGAGCGGGGGCAACACCGAGGGTTGCGATCCCGTTGCTGGTCCCGGTCCGGTACGGGCGCGACACTGAGGGTTGCGATCCATTGCCAGACACGAAAAAAGACAAAAAGGAAAAAAAAATAAAAAAAAAGACTGTGAGATTCATTTTCAGTGATTTTTTTCTTTTATATAAACTATTCATTAAAATCTGTGATTTTTTTGATTGAGTGCCAATAATAATTGTAACAATAACTCAATCCAAGGGAAGTTTTTTGTTTGTTTTGTTTGTTCTTCTGTGTTTTTGTTTGTGTGTTTGTTTTATACAGAACCATATGGTTACTGGGTAAAATTTAGATTTACACATTTATTTTTTCAGAGGCTATGATAGAGTGACCAATAAAATACTTTGAATCTGTAAATATAATAAATGTGGATAAAACTCTGTGAGTGGAGTAGGATGAAAATACAAGAATATAATTTAGATTACATTTACATTTAATATGTAATTTAGATACTGATAATTTATTTCAGAAAACCAATGAATAATTTTTCAGTATAAGTATGTTTTATACAATATTTCTTTTATGTTAATGTACATATGCATAAGCAATTAGGAAAAATTCAAACCCCTCTGGATATCCTGTATTTTTATTTATTAACTCTTGCAGCTCTTACTCATTAAGGAAAATCCACTTCTATACTGTAAGCAAAAGCTATACTTAAAATGCAGTCATTCAAATAGGCTAAAAATAAAGGGCTGGACAAAAATTTACCAGAAAATGAAAACAATAATAAAGCAGGGGTTAGAAATATGATACCAGACAAAGTAGACTTCAAGGCTAAGTACTGTTGTCAAAGATCCCCAGATTAATCTGTAGATTCAACACAATCCCAATGAAAATCTCAGCAGACTTTTTATGGAAAATGATAAGCTGATTCTAAAATTTGCATTAAAATGCAAAGGACCTACGCTAGCCAAAAAACAAAAACAAAGCATACAAAAACTTTGAAAAAAGAACTAAATTGGAAGAATTTCATGCCTCAATTTTAAAACTTATAAAGCTACATTAATCAAGAAAATGTGGTGGTGTTGTGAAAATTGACAAACAGATCAACGGAACAGAGAGTCTAAAAATGTACCCACACATATATGGTCAATTGATTTTTAACCTAGATGACAAGGCAATTAAATAGGGAAAGGATAAGCTTTTTAACAAATGGTTCTAGAAAAACTGGTTAGCTATGTTATTGAGAAAAAGAACCTCAGTTCAACGCTTACCTCATACCACCCATTTATATAAACAAATTTTACTTGAAATGGATCACAGAACTAAAGGTAAGGGCAACACTACAAAACTTCCAGAGGAAAACACATAAAATTTATTGCAACCATGGGTTTGGCAAATATTTCTTAAATATGACATAAAAAGCATGAACAAAAAAGCATGTAAAGAAAAAAGTTTCCTTGTGTTATATCCATACAATGGAAAACTACTCCACAACAAAAAGGAATAATCTATTGATACATGCAACATGGATGAATCATTAAAATAATTATGCTGTGTAGAAAAAGCTGTATAGAAAAAAATTATATAATTCTGTTTATATAAAATTCAAGGAAATACAAACTGAGCTATACATTCAGTGGCTGCCTGGTGATTGAGGGTGGTGGGAGAGTTGAGGTATAGGGTTGAGGGGAGAGGAGCTGGAAGAGGGTGGGGGGGAGGAATTATAAATTGGTATGAGGAGACTTTTAAGAATGGTGGATATGTTTATTATCTTGATTGTGGTGATGATTTCATGCGATACATACCAAAATTATCAAATTGTATACTTTAAATATATGCAGTTAATATGTATATTTCAATTGAACCTCAATAAAGCTGTGAAAAAATACAATTCCTCATTCAGAAAATGACTTATTGAATCCTCTTTAAAAATTAATATCTACTCTACATTTTACAAAATAATTCACCTGGAATTGAGATAATATGTGTGCATGTGTGTTTATCATTTTTATTCATTAAGGTAAATGCTATGTATTTATTTCTTAAAAGTATGTTTAGGCCTGATTAAGTAAAGACACAGTACATTTTATGGTTTTACAGTCTGAAGAGCAGAATTAGAGCTTTTATAAATAAGGGTTTTTTATTATTTTTCCATCCCAAAATTTAAAAACTGGAAAGCAAAATACTAGTAAAACAGTAGTTATTTAATCCTCTCTCAGAGTCATTTGGGTGTGTGAATTTTTGGGCTCTCTTTGGTAAAATATTTGTAGGCTTTAATCTAAATAGGAAAAGATACATGTTTTTGGCTGCCTCACTTTGAAAATTAAGCACAAATTTCATATTCTCTGCTACTATTTTAATACCTTGTTTGCACAGATGAGGGAAGAGAGAAACCAAAGCAATGTACGGTCCTTGCATTTGGTTTTAGCCAAAGAAGTCTGAACAGTGTCTAAGATGAACATTCACTACAGTGTTTTGAGAAGTTTCTACATGACCCTTTTAACTTCACAATTAAGAACCTAGAAATTAACTGAAAATGCACCTTTTGTTGGGGTCCTACAACTGCACAATGGGTGTTATTAATGATAATTTAATTTCATATCACTAATGAAAATAAAATATTATGGAGGCAGCAGTCTATTACCCTCACATTCTGCACGGTGCCTTTAATGCCTACATGAGTCCTGATAGCTATTGTCAAAACACATGGCTTCTGCTTATCTTTACTTTTCAAATTAATTTCATATCTGCTAATAAATACTACAAGGTGGCATTTTGATAATTTCTCTGTTAAACCAGCCTATTATTTTTAAGAACATCATGAAAGTAACTTAACTATAACTTCTGTTCTTTAACTTAAAATATTACTTATTCGGCTACTTGCTAAAACCAGAATTTAAAAATCTGTTTAATTTTTTTTTTCTTTTAGTGCTGACATTTCAGCTGAGTTACTAAAGTAATGAGGAGTCACCTCCATCTGTTGAGAGACTTTGAAAAAAATCTTACCATTTTTCTCATTCAAAATTTTTCCTTTCTGGTATTTAGATTGCTTTTATTTTTTACTTTGCTCAGTTTATGTTATGCCTCAATTCTCAGCCAGATGGACCACTTCATACTATTCTAGGTTACAAATAGCTTTATATCTCTCAAGGAATAATATGTAAATACTAAAAAGTCATTCCATTTAATACTATTTTTATTATACTAACTATGTGAAGGAATGTCATAGGAAAACTGTCTAGTGAGACTACATATCAACTAAATTTTGAGTGCTATGCTCAATCTCTACATTTTAGTTCATTTTAACTCTTCTCATGTATTTTAGTAAGAGAGGTAGCGATGGCAAATTAAAATTTTTTATGGGGTACTAATCATATACAATTGAACTTTTATTTTGATTTGTGTCAGAGCATTTAAGTACCGTGGGCCCCTGTGCCAGCAATTAGAGCTTCATTTGAAGCTGTGATCAAAATAGCTAAAAACACATCCTTCCCATTATTGATGCCTGTTGTTTCTAGAGACCAAAGGACCCAATCCGGGGGACTTCAGGGGAAAAATGTTAAATAGTGTTAGAAAAGTGAATGGTTCTGTTAAAACAAATATAAATTCTAATGTTGTACATACTTTTAGAAACAAAGTATGAAAGCACTGTGTGATTTTTATGACTTAGTAATACTGTGTTTTTCATAGCAAGTAAATTTGGAAGAAGCGTGAGAGTGACAAATCAGTATGCAGCCATTCTGGGGCTAATCTTATACCCTGTCTTCCCAGGCTTTCCCATTTAAATATATTTTGGGGGGTGCTCATGTTACCCCCAGACCTCAGGAGTCTCCTAAGTTGCCTTCACCATCTGGTACTACTTTCTCGGCAAAAGCAAGACAACACAATACTAAGGTCCCTGTGGTTCCCTAGGATTTGTTACTCCTCTTTTCATAGTTCTTACTGCTTGGGAGGCAGTGTGATTTAGTAAAAGTCTCTAAAGATTTGGAATGAAACAGACAAGGGTTTGAGTTCTGTTACTGTTGTCAACAGGTATGTGATTTTGTGCAAATGCCTAAAATTTTCGAGCCTTCAATTGCTTGTTTGTAAAATGAACAGCATAATGTTTACCTCAGAAGATGACTGTAAAGATTAAATAAGAGTGAAAAAGAACACCTGGCACAGAGTCGAAATCCAGATAATAATATATTTACTAATAAATAAATATAAATATATATTTATATATTATTATAAATAAATAATATATTTATTTAAACTAAATAATATATATATTTTTAGAAAAAAATTAAGTTTCTTCCTAGTCAGAGAAACAAAGAATTGTAACATGTAATATGTTATGTCATCCAAAAATGATTTTTCCCTTGGAGTTGAGCATCAACTGGGAAAAATTTTCAGGAAAAATCAAATGAAACATTTTTACAAACTTCCATAGTGTCTGATTATTTTCAGAAAAATATAAAGAATGACAAATTTCTTTTTTCTCCATTGACCAGAGTAGGGGAATATAGATTACCTAAAGTTTAGAAACAAATTTTAGAAATTAGATTACAGTGACCCTTCCTGATTTAAAACATGCTCAAAGATCCTCTTGAAAAATAGTTTAGAAAAATTCCAAGAGTCTCATTTTGAACCAAATCAAGCAGTTTACCCAATCATCAGATTACTGTTTTTCTTAAATCTTTTAAAGTATACTTACCTTCCCAAATATGTGATCTCTATATTTTAAAAAGACAGTCTAATCCTGTGATTTACTCATGTTGAAATTCTTTGTCTTATAAGAACACTCCTTATTTTAAGTATATATATATAGTTTTTTCTTATTCTTTTTTTTACAGAATTTAGGTAGACAAAATGTTTAAAGAAAGCGATAACATCAAGTGTCCAGATTGGAAGATCAAAGCAGGAAGTTAGTCTATAGTTTCTAAATATTTCTTCTAAATATGTATTTGGAAATTTTATATTTATATTTAGGAAATTTCTATCATTTATTTTCAAATTTACATTTGAAGTACATACATATAAATTTAGTCTCTTTTCAGAAAGTATATACCAAAAAAGAAATAAAAGCAGTCTGGGAGGGGCGGGGCAAGAAAGAGGACTAGAGGTGCCCAATGCACAATCCTCCCACAGAAAGGGACCAGAGCAAGGAAAGGACAGCTAAGTATGGGGCAGACTGTTGGTGGGAGAGCCTGAGAGGGAAGTGAGAGCCAGGTGAGGAAGGCCCCTGTGGAGCATGAAATCCAAACATATTAAATGTAGTAGAGGAGAAATAGGCATCAGGCTTCAGGTGCTGCCATGTCTTCCAAACCAGGATCAGCCAGGAGGAATTTGTTCTTGCTGTGGAAAGAATCTGCACAGCTGCGAGCACTTCCCAGTGGTAACCCTCCTCCTGCTCCTGCCCCAGCCTACCCTCACCACCACAGTGGTTGTCTGTGCCATTGTGCAGTCCCAGATTCGTGGCCTTTCTCCCTACATAGGAGTTCATCCTGCACAGCACACTCCACTGTGCAGCCTATGCCACCCATGTAGTGCTGGCCACCTGTGCAGCTCCAACCTTCATGGCCCGACCACCCATGTGCCCCCAACCACCCAGCTGCCAGTTTGGCCCTACTCCCTCCCCAGGCCCAGCTCTCTAGCCGCCCACACAGCCCACTCACTTGCATGGGCCCAGCCTTCTAGCTGCTCTGAAAGCCCCAAATGCCCAGCTGCCCACACAGCTCCTCTTGCCCACATGACCCCAACTGCCCAGCTGCCCATGTGGCCCCACCCATTCATATGGGCCCAGGCATCCACCTGCCTATGTCTCAGCCACTCCAGCTGCCTGCACAGTTCCAGCTGTCACAGCCACCCATGTGGCACCACCTGCACATGTGGGCCCAGCAATGCAGCTGCCTGTGCAGTCCCAGCTGCCTTGGCTGCCCACGTATCCCCCACTGACCTGCATGGGTCCAGCTGCATACACAGCCCAGCCACAGACATAGCTGCTGGCATCCCCCAGAAATACTGAGTCTACACAGAACTACTTTGTCTACCCAGAACTACTGAAACTACTGAGGCTACCTGGAACCAAAACTAAAACACCCCACTCAATGGGCAATATGTAACAAATCATCAGGAGGGAGTCTCTCTATTCAAAAGCCTCCCGCAGAGTAATAGAAGAAGCAACCATTTCACCAGATGACTAGGCATCAACATACGGGTACTAGAAATATGAAAAAACAAGAAAATATGACACTACCAAAGGAACACTATAATTCTCAAATATCAGATCCCATACAACAGTGAATTCTGACTAACAATCTTAAAGAAACTCAGTGAGATACAAGAAGACTGAGTTAGACAACACAATGAAATGAGAAAAACAATACAGGACATGAAGGAGGAAATTTACAAAGATATAAATATCATAAAAAATATAGCAGAACTCCTGGAACTGAAAGCCTCATTCAATGAAACAAAAACTACAAATGAGAGTGTAAACAGCAGGCTAGAGCAAGTGGAAGAAAGAATTTCTGATCTTGAAAACAGTCTTTTCAAAGTAACCCAGGCAGACAACAACAAAAAAGGAGTTAAAAAAATGGAGAAAATCTAGGAGAGCTAGCAGATCACCTTAAGTAAACATACCTTGAAATCATGGGTATTCCAGAAGGGGAAGAGAAGGGAAAAGGCATTGAAAACATATTCAATGAAATAATAGCAGAATACTTCCCAGATGTTAGTAGAGATACAGACTTCCAGATTCAAGAGGCTCAAAGATTCCCAAACAATCCAAAACTGTCCTGAGACACATTGTAGTCGAAGTGTCAAAAGTCAAAGACAAAGAGAGAATCTTAAAAACAGAGAAAAGCATCAAGTTATCTATGAGAGAGTCCCCATCAGACTAACAGCGGATTTCTCAGGGGAAACTCTAAACAACAGAAGAGAATGGGATGATATATTCAAAGTACTAGAAGAAAAAAACCTCTGCCATCCAAGAATTCTATACCCAGCAAGACTATCCTTCAGAAATAATGGGGAAATAGTGAACAATAAAAGGGAAAGGAAAGAATAAAAGATATTTAAATCAACCATGAAGAGTTCACATGGCTGAATTACCCCAAATAAGGAGCCCAAAATTGTGCTCCCTCTTCCCTCTGATCCAAGCTGCTTCTATATGGCCCCATCTTGAGATCAGAGCCACTGCCACAGTGCATCCTGCACTGGCCAGTAGCACCTGCATCTCCCCATCCTTGAGACTCTGCCATCACTGCACTGAACTACTACACACATGGTAGTGGACCAGTTCCCAGCAGAGCAACTACTGCCTCCTACTCCTGGGGATAAACTGCCTAGGAGGCACTCCATTTTCCCTATCTCATTTGCTGTGGTGCCCAACCCCCACTACCTGGAGCGTAGGCCCAGTAGAATGGCTATAATTCTAGTGACTGAGTTTAGGATGGACTTTGTCCCAAGGAACAGGTGGTTTGGCCCAGCAGAAAAGCTGTACCTAACCTGGTGGTGAAGCAGCCTCAGTGCACCCTTGTCATGTGGAACAGCCTATTGGCCCTGCCACCAGTAGGGAGGCTGTGGGAAACTATATGAATACAAGGAAATTTAAAAACATACTCTTGAACAAAGAATGGATCAATGAAGAAATTAAAAAATGTCTTGGGACAAATGAAAATAGAAACACAACATGCAATATTTATGGGATACAGCAAAAGCAGTTCTAAGAGGGAAGTTTATAGAAATAAACAAATCAAAAAATTAGGAAGATCTCAAATAAACAACCTAATGTTCCATCTCAATGAATTAGAAAAACAAGAATGAACTAAGCCCAAAATTAATAGATGGTAAGAAGTAGTAAAAATCAGAATAGAAATAAATAAAATTCAGAAAAAACAATATAAAAGATCAATAAAACAAAGAGTTGGTTTTTTGAAAAGATAAGCAAAATTGACAAACTTTTGGCTAGACTAAGAAAAAAGAGGAAAGACCCAAATAAACAAAACAGAGATGAAGAAGGAAACATTACAATTGATAACACAGAAATACAAACGATCATAACAGACTATTATCAACAACGACTGAATGCCAACAAATTGGAAAGCACAGAAGAAAAACATAAATTCCTGGGCACATGAAACCTACCAAAATTGATTCATGGAGAAGTAGAAAACCTGAACAGAGCAATAACAAATAATGAGATTGAATCAGCAATAAAAAGTCTCCCATCAAAGAAAAGCCCAGGACCAGATGATTTCACTGCTGAATTCTACCAAGCATTTAAAGAAAAACAAGTACCAATCCTTTTTAAACTATTCCAAAAAATTGAAGAGAAGGGAATTTTTCCAACCATTCTACAAGGCCAGCACCACCTTGATACAAAAACTAGACAGGGACACAACAAAAAAGAAAACTGCAGGCCAATATCCCTCATGAACATAAATGCAAAATTGCTCAACAAAGTGCAAGCAAACAGAATTCAACAGTACATTAAAAAGATCATTCATCGTGATTAAGTGAGATTTATTCCAGGGATGCAAGGATGGTTCAAAATACACAAATTAATAAACACGATACATTACATCAACAGAATCAAGGACAAAAATCATATAATCATTTCAATAGATGGAGAAAAGCCATTTGATAAATTTCAACACCCCAGCTTCCTGTCAAGATGGCAGAATAGATGGTCCCCAGCTTCACTCTCTACCACGAATCAACCAATCTACAACTATAAAAAAGCAACAACAGCCAAGCCAGTGCTGCTAGAGCTCAGGGGAAGAGGAGGGGAGACCTACGGAGTGCATGAAGGTGGGAGAAGCCATGATTAGAGAAAGAAAAAACTGCTTCGACCATTTTGTGCTGTGGCTGCTTTAAGGCTGGAGTTGAGCACACTGAGCGGGAGCTGGCAAAAGCCACAGCTATGCCCTTCTGATGAAGTTGCATGGAGGCTGCAGGGGAGAAGAGGGCCTTGGTGGCCCCCAGGCCAGCAAGACCACTAATAGGGTACCTGTGGACCCCCATAGGAGCAAGGAGCCACAACAAGTGAAAAAAGGGAGCGACTCAGAGGCTGGTGAGTGATCACAAGGGACTGGCACATGGCCTGTCCCATGGGAAGTGTTTGCAGCATGGGCGGTGGGGGAGATGGGCCCACTGGGGGAACACTGGGGCATGGCAAGGACAGCTGACTGGCATCCCAATCAGTGAAGGAACACTCAGAAGAGACTGATCAGGAATATAGAATTGCATGGGGTGCAGTTTGATGAAAAGACTCAGGCCCAGATCAGAGTTTCTACACAACCCAGGTGCATTGGGTCTCTGGAGAGACAAAAGTACTTGTAAGGTCAACCATTAAAACCTGAGCTGCACAAAAAGTCTTCCCTAGGGAAACAGCAGCAAAGCAGCAATTTAGCTCAACCACACAGCTCAATTACTGGTCCCAACAGGAAGCTCCCCCATTTTAGAAGTAAGCAAAGGACAAAAAATTAGTTCCAGCCCAGGCACACTGCCAGTGCCTCAGGGCCTACCTGGGGTCCTGCATGGAGCTGGGGACCAGATCTCCCCCAACAACCAGGTACACCATCAGTGCCAAAGAGCATGCCAAAAACATCACCTCCATGTGGGTGGCCCACCACAGCCACCACAATAACCATGGCTGCCGTAAAAGTGGCTAGATGCCATAACCACCATGCAGATGGTCCACAAGCCACTGGAGTGCATTGACACAAGACGAGTCACCAGCAGAGACCAAAGAAAAGAAGAGGATGTTTCTCTCCACAAAGCCCATTCCAGAGTGACAGAAGCATCTGCTCTACAATAATATTGGGGGACCTGAATATACCTCTCAGCATTGGACAGATCATCTAGGCAACAAATCAACAGAGTAACCATTACTCTTTCAGAAGGAGAGAAGGAATCTACGGTTATCAGAGTGGGGAGGGAGGAGTGACAGGAGGATAGGAAGAGATTGGACAAGAGGCATAAAATATAAGTATGATTTGTAGGGCCAGCCCATGGCTTACTTGGGAGAGTGTGGTACTGATAACACCCAGGCCACGGGTTCGGATCCCTATATAGGGATGGCCAGTTAGGTCACTTGGGAGAGTGTGGTGCTGACAACACTGGTCATCTTTTGGAAAAAAAAAAAGTACGATTTGTAACAATATATATGCTAGTAATATTGATTTGATCGTCAATGTTGAACCCCCAAAATATGTATAATCAATTGATTCAATAAAAATTAAAATAATTCAATACCCCTTCATGATGAAAACTCTCAACAAATTAGGTACAGAAGGAAAGTACCTGAACATAGTAAAGCCTATTTATGATAAGCCCACGGATAACATCATACTGAATGGTGAAAGGTTTAAAGCTTTTCCTCTAAGATCTGGAACAAGACAAGGATGCCCACTTTTACCACTTTTATTTGACCTAGTACTGGAGCAATTAAGTAGAGCAATTAAGCAAGAGAAACAACTAAAGGGCATCTAAACTAAAAAGAAGTAAGTCAAATTATCACTGTTTGCAGATAACATGATGTTATATATAAAAAAAACACTAAAGACTCTACAAAAAACTGTTAGAACTAATAAACCTATTCAGTAGAGTTGCAGTATACAAAATCAACATACAGAAATCATTAGTATTTCCATACATCAATAGCAAGCTACCTGAAAAAGAAATCAAAAAAGCAATTCCAGTTATAATAAAATAAAACAGACATATGGAAGGAGTACACAGGACCTCAGCAGCTGAATACAGCCCCTGCTGTTGGTGTAGACACTGCCGTTGAATGGGTGGTTCACCATAGCCACTGCCACAGCCACAGCCATTGCAAGGGTGCTCATCACCCCAGCAGCAGGCACTGTCACTATGCAGGCAGCCCACTGACCACTTGACTGTACTGACAGAAGAAGAGTCACCAGTGGAGCCCAGGGAAAGGGTGAGCAAGTACAGACCTGTGACCCAGTGACCCAACCCATAGGAAGAATTAGGCTTCCACACACAGCACACTTGGGGGTGAGAGGTATGTGCACAGCCCACACAACTGCCTTGATCTAGGGAGAGACACACGTAGAACTCTCCAACAGTGCAGAAACCCTGGACACCCAAAGAGGGGAAGAAAGAAAATTCCCAATCACCAGCCACTCCAATTGGGGGAAGCAAGGACCCAGGAAGAGCCTCTGCCTGTAGGAAAGAGGAAAGAGAAACCCTGCCCAGGGTCACCCATTCAAACTAGGAGCTCCAGCATACCTCAGTGCACCCATCAGGGCTGCAGGACACTAGCCAGGGTGCCAACAAGCCCACCTAGGGTCACCTACCCCAGCCAAAGAGCCACAGGGAACCCAGAGACTTCTCCAAAAAACTTGAGAGCTCACCCATATCCTTGATAAACCAACACAGTGTCACTAACCTCAGCAAGGAATCACTAAGTGCCCCAGTGCCTAGTCCACAGAGGCACTCACACACAACTCCAACACTGAATACAAAGTACCCACATGGAGACTACACTACTGCATCTAACTGGAACCAATACTAAAACACCCTACTCAATGGTCAATATAAAACAATCTACAGAAAAAAGTCTTTCTCCTCAAAACCCTCTCTAGAGTAACAAAAGAAGCAACTGCTCTACCAGATGACCAGACAACAACATAAAGATACTAGAAATATGAAAAAAAAAAAACCCCAAAAACCAAAAAACAAGAAAATATGACACCACCAAAGGAACGCTATAATTCTCAAATATCAGACCCCATACAACAGCAAACCCTTGAAATGTCTGAAAGGGAATTGTGAGTAACAACATAAAGAAACTCAGTGAGACACAAGGAGACTGAGTTAGACAACACAATGAAATGAGAAAAACAATACAGGACATTAAGGAGGAAATTTACAAAGAGATAAATACCATAAAAAGAATGTAGCAGAACTCCTGGGACTAAAAGACTCATTCAATGAAATAAAAACTACAGTGGACAGTGTAAGCGGTAGGCTAGAGCAAGTGGAAGAAAGAATTTCTGATTTTGAAGATGGTCTTTTCAAAATAACACAGGTGGATTAAAAAAATAAGTAAATAAACTGAAGAGAATCTAAAAGAGCTAGCAGACCTTAAGCTCACGAACAAGAAATAATGGGTATTCCGTAAGGGGAGAAGAAAGGGAAAGGCATCGATAGTCTATTCAGTGAAATAATAGTCAAAAATTTCCCAGGTACAGGGAGAGACTTGGACCTTCAGATCCAGAAGGTTCAAAGATCCCCAAACACAGTCAACCCAAAAAGGTCATCTCTGAGACACGTTATAGTCAAACTGGCAAAACTCGAAGACAAAGAGAGAATCTTAAAAACATAGAGAAAACTGTCAAGTCACCTACAAGGAGGTCCCCACCAGACTAAAAGCAGACTTCTCAGCAGAAAGCCAACAGGCTGGAATACAATGGAAAGATATATTAAAAACACTAAAAGAAAAAAAAAAAAGCCAGCCAATAATACTATACCCAGCAAGGCTATCCTTCAGAAATGAAGGAGAAATAGTACATTTTCCAGACAAACAAACATTGTGGGAATTTACCATGACACAGCTAGCCCTATAAGAAATCCTCAAAGGAATCCTGTATCCGGAATCCAAAAATGAAAATGACTACAGCACACACAAGAAGGAACACATAATAATCACAAGAAAGAACCCACAGGTAGAACAAAAATGCAAATGAGAAAGAGAAAGAAACTATGTATATCTAACCACCTCAAAAAACCAACAAACACCAAAGTGACCTACAGATTCAATGTAATCCCCATCAAAATACCAATGACACTCTTCACAGAAATAGAAAAAACAATCCTAACATTCATGTGGAAAACAGAAGACCTGAATAGCCAAAGAAATCCTGAGCAAAAAATATAAAGCTGGAAGCATAACAGTATCTGGCTTGAAATTATACTACAAAGCCATAATAACCAAAACAGCATGGTACTAACATAAAAACAGATACTTGGAGCAACAGAAGAGAATAGAAAACTCAGCAATTAACCCACATACTTACAGCCAACTGATCTTTGCCCAAGGCACCAGGAACATACACTGGGGAAAAAATTGTCTCTTCAATAAATGGTGTTGGAAAAACTGGACATCCATATGTAGAAGAATGAAACTAGACCCAGACCTCTCGCCATATACCAAAAATCAACTCAAAATGAATTAAAGACTTACATATAACACTCCAAACTGTATAACTCCTAAAAGAAAATATAGGAGAAACAGCTCAGGAAGTAGAGCTGGGCAAAGACATTATGACTTTATAAATAATAAACAAACGGGATTATATCAAACCCAAAAGCTTCTGCATAGCACAAGAAACAATTAACAGAATGAAAAGACAACCTACAGAGTAATAGAAAATATTTGTGTAAAGTAAGGCAAATCATAACTAAAGCCAAAACATTTCATTATTTTAGTTACTATTTTAGTTATACCAAGTTTCCATGTATATTGTCAGAGCTAGGGCTTGGACCCTCCAAACCCATTGTACAGACTGAGTCACCAGACCCCTCACATGCCAGGCTGGGTCCCCAGACCCCTCACATGCAGGTCCATGCTAGGTAATTGGGAAGATTCCAGGAGCTGTTGGCAGATAATATGAGCTCAGTCCTCAGCTTCCTCAGTGGCAGCAGCTTACAGGTCCAGTAGCTTACAGGTCTGGCAGTGGCAGTGGCCTTGCAGAGGGTCCCGGGGCACTAGCAGCAGCAGCCTCCAGCAGCAATAGTGGCCTTCCCATGCTCCCCCATGGGGATGCATCCCGGGGATGGGAGGCACCATGGATCAGAGTCACTCATCCTTATACTTAAGTCCATAACCCAGGACACCTGGGTGCACATGCGCAATTACATTAGACGATAACCAAGGAACACCTGAGTGCATATGCCTGTTTACATCAAATGCTTGGCAAGATTCTGAACATCTGAGGGGCCCTGACCATTTTTCCTATATTTTCCCAACAATTTGCAAACTATGCATCCAACAAAGGATTAATATCCAGAATATACAAGGAACTCAAACAACTTAACAGTAAAAAACCAAGTAACCAGATTAAAAAATGGGAGAGGAGCTAAGTAGGCACTTCTGAGAGAAAGACATACAAATGGCCAAAAGATACATGAAAAAATGTTCAACATCTCTTAGCATCAGGGAAATGCAAATCAAAAGCACACTGAGATATCATCTCACCTCAGTTAGACTGGTCATCATCAAAAAGATAGAATAAGAAATGCTAGCTAGGATGTAGTGAAAGGGGAACCCTCCTGCACTGTTGGTGGGACAGTAAATTAGTGAAGCCATTATGGAAAAAAGTATGGAGATTCCTAAAACAACTACAGGTAGAACTGCTATATGACCCAGCAATCCCACTACTGGGTATATACCCAAAGGAAAGGAAATCATCATGTTGAAGTTGTACCTGCACTTCCATGTTTATCACAGCTCTATTTACAATAGTCAAAAGCTGGAACCAACCTAAATGTCTATTGTTGGATGACTGGATAAGGAAAATGTGGTATATATACACGATGGAATACTGCTCTGACATAAAAAAAAAATGAAATCCTGCCATTCGCAGCAACATGGATGAACTTAGAGAAAATTATATCAAGTGAAATAAGCCAGGCACAGAAAGAGAAATATCACATGTCCTTACTCATAAGCGGGATCTAAAAAGATAAACAAATAAATAGAAAAAGAAAGAAAGAAAGATACAACAATCACAATAATTCATCAAACTTTCAAAAGGAGAGAACAGAACTGAGACTACCAGAGGTGGAGGAGGGGGACAAAAAGGGGGTTAGCGATAAACTGGTAAAGGGCCAGAAAAAATGATTACATTGTGTAATGATGAATATACTAATTATCCTCATTTGAGCATCACATAGTGCACACAGGTATTGATATTTAATACTGTATCCCACAGATATATACAATTATGTTTCAGTAAAAAATAAAATAAAACATCTAGGAATAAGTTTAATTGAAGAGTTGAAATATCTGTATAATGAAAACTTTAAAATATTCATGAACAAAATTGAAGAGAATATAAATAAATGGAAAGATATTCTGTGTTCATGGATTGGAAGATTTAATATTGTTAAAATGTTTATGCTACCAAAGTGATCTACAGATTCAATGCAATCCTTATCAAAACACCAATGACATTCTTCAACAGAAATAGAAAAAAAAATCCTAAAATTCTTACAGAACCATAAAAGACACTGAATAGCCAAAGCAATCTTGAGCAAAAAGAACAAAGCTGGAAGTGTCATACTTCCTGACTTCAAAAAGCTATAGCAACTCAAACAGCATATTAGCATAGAAGTAGACACATAGACCAATAGAAAAGGACAGAGAACACAGAAATAAATGGACAAAGGTGCCAAGAACACACCAGGGAAAGGACAGGCTCTTCAATAAATGGTGTTGGGAAAACTGGCTATCTACATGCAGAAGAATGAAACTAGATCCCTATCTCTCACTACAAAAATCAAATCAGAATTGACTAAAGACTTAAATGTAAACCCTGAATTATAAAGCTGCTAGAAGAAAACGTATGGGAAACTCCTCATGACATTGGTCTGGGCAAGGATTTTTTTGGACAAGAGTTCAAAATCACAGGCAACAAAAGCAAAAATAGTCAAATGGGACTATATCACACTAAAAAGCTCTGCATAAAAAAAATAATCAACAAAGTAAAGACAACTATGGAATGGAAGAAAATATTTGGAAACTATGCATCTGTCTGGGGTTAATATCAAGAATATACAAGCAACTCAAACAACTCAATAGCAAAAATAAATAAGTAAATAAACAAAACTCACAAATAATCTGATTAAAACATTTGCAAAAGGCCTGAATAGACATTTTTCCAAAAAAGACATACAAATGGCCAACAGGTATATGAAGATTGCTCAACGTCACTAATCATTAGGAAAATGCAAATCACAACCACAATGAGATATCACCTCACCCCAATAACAATAAAAAGGCAAAAAATATCAAATGCTGTTGAGGATGTAGAGGAATGAAAACCCCTACACACTGTTGGTGGAAATGTAAATTACTATAGTCATTATGAAACACAGTATGGAGGCTCCTCAAAAAATTAAAAATAGAACTACTATATGATCCAGCAATCCCACTACTGCATATTTGTACAATGGAAATGAAATCAGTAGATCAAAGAGTTTTCTGCACTCCCATCCTAATTGCAGCACTATTCACAATAGTCAAGATAAGGAATCAACCCAAGTGTCCATCAGCAAATGGACAAATAAAGAAAATGTATATATATACAATGGAATACTTCTCAGCCATAAAAAAGAATAAATCTTGTCATTTGTGGCAACACGGATGACCATGGGGGACATTATGTTAAGTGAAGTAAGACAGGCACAGAAAGACAAATACTGCATGAAATTACTCATTTGTGGAATTCAAAAAAGCTAATTGTATGTATGGAGTAGAATAGTGATTACTAGAGGCAGGAAGTGTAGAGGGGAGAGGAGGATGGACAGAGATGGTGAACAACTACAAAACTGTAGATAGATAGGAGGAATAAATTCTGGTGTTCTATGGCACAGTGACGTGACTATAGTTAACAATATTATATTGTGTATTTCAAAATACTTAGAAGGATTTTGGATGCTCTTACCACAAAGAAATGATAAATGTTTGAGGTGATGAATAAGCTAATTATTCTGATTTGATCATTATACAACATATACATGTATCGAAACATCACACTGTACATACAAACATGTAGAAATATGTCAATTAAAAATAAATAAAACTTAAAAAATAATAAATTACTAGTTATTAACCTAAATAAATAAATATGTATGGAAAGGCAAAATATTTAGAATACACACAATATAGAACATAATATTGTGAGTCAACACAATATTGAAGAAAAAGAACAAAGTTGAAGGAATGACACTACCTGACTTTATGACTTACTAAAAAAGCTACAGTAATCAAGACAGTATGATATCCATGAAAGAATAGGCAAATAGAACAATGGAACAGAATAGAGAACTGCTGCAGTCTAAATTTATGTTTTCAGTCTTTTTAGTTTATCAGTTAAACTGTTTAAAGCTATCAATATTTCTGTAAGGACAGCTTTGGCCATATCCCATGTTTGAAATATAGAGTTCTTACTGTCATTCAGTTCTAAGTCATTACTTCCAAGATTGATTTCTCTGACCCAAGAATTATTTTAAACAGTGTTATATATGACTAAAAAGAATTTATAATTTCTGCATTTATAGAATATATTGAAATTGCTGTTTTCATGTCAAAGTAATATTTTTTAGTTCTTTGAACTTAAAAAAAAAAAGACAAATAGATCAATGGAACATAATAAGACCAGAAATGGATCCACACAAATCATATTCAACTGATCTTTGATAAGGGAGCAACAGCAACTCAATGGAATAGTTTTTTTTAACTAATGGCACCGAACAGCTGAACATTCGTGAACAAATAAATGTATTTAGATACAGTTTTTACATCTTTCATAAAAATTAACTCAAAATGGATCATAGAACTAAATGTAAAATGTAAAACTAGAAAACTCCATAAAGGAAACATAAAGGAAAACTGGGTAACCTTGGGATTGGAGATGACTTTTTAGATACATCACCAAAAGCATGGCTTGAGAAAGAAAAAAATTGATAAGTTGGGCTTTATTAAAATTAAAAACATCTGCTTTGGGAATGACACTGTGAAGATAATGAAAAGGCAAGCCATAGACTGTGAGAAAAATCTTTGCAGAACACATATTTGATAAAAGACTGGTCCAAAAAGAAGATACAAAAATCACAAATAAGCATATAAAAAGATATTCTACATCATGTTATTAGGGAAATGCAAATCCAAATGACAAAGAGATACCATTACATGTCTATTAGAATGGCTAAAATCCAGAGTACTGACAAAACCAAATGCTGACAAGAATGTGGAGAAATAGAAATTCTCATTCATTCCTGGTGGAAATGCAAAATGAAACAGCTATTTTGGATGCCCTGAGTCAGTCATGCCAGAAAAGGCAGGAGCCACCGGACCTCCAGTCCAGGTCAGTCCCTGCCACTTAGAGAAGCCCAAGAGCCACCAGGCCCACACACATGGAGTCAGCCATGCTGGAAGAAGCAGGTGACAGGGGACACCCAGTCCAGTTCAGTCCCCACCATGCAGAGAGACCTGAGAGCTGCTGAGACCACATGCCCTGAGTCAGGTGTACCAGAACAGGCAGGTGCTGCAGGACCCCCAGCCCAGGTCAGTCCCTACTGCTCAGAGAGGCCTGAGAGTTGCCAGGCATGCCCTGAGTCAGCCATGCCAGAACAGGGAGGCACCATGGGACCACCAGCTCAGGCAAGTTCTGGCTGCCCAGATTTGGCAGTCTCTTCAGGATCCAGGCCAGACATCAGGGTGGAATGAGTGGGCTGTAATACCCCCTGCCACGATGACTAAATACCAAAGGAAAGATGCCAGAAATATGAAAAATCAAGAAAGTATGTCACCACCAAAGAAAAATAATAACTCTCAAGCTCTAGATCCTTTAGAACAGGAAGTCCTTGTAATGACTGACAAGGAATTTAGAGCAACAATTCTAAGGAAACTAAATGAGATACAAGAAAACTCAGTTGGACAACATAATGAAATGAGAAAAAATATACAGGATCTGAAAGAAGAAATATACAAAGAAATCAATGCCCTAAACAAGAATGTAGCAGAGCTTGTGGAGCTGAAGGATTCATTCAACAAAATAAAAAACACAACAGAGAGTCTAACCAGCAGGCTAGAACAAGCAGAAGAGAGAATTTCTGACCTTGAAGACAGGCTGTTTGAATTAACACAGGCAGACCAGAAAAAAGAAAAAAGAATTTTAAAAATTGAAGAAAATCTAAGAGAGATAACTGACAACCTTAAGCACTCAAATATCCACATCATGGGTATTCCAGAGGGGAGGAAAAAGGAAATGGCATTGAAAACATATTCAATGAAATAATACCAGGAAACTTTCTAGGTATAGGGAAAGTCACAGATCTTCACATTCAGGAGACCCAAAGATCCCCAAATGTATTCAAGCCAAAAAGGTCCTCTCCAGGACATGTTATAGTCAAACTGGCAAAATTCAAAGATAGAAAGAGAATCTTAAATGTTCCAAGAGAGAAGTGGCAAGTCACCTATAAGGGAGCCCCAATCAGAATAACATCAGACTTTTCATCAGAAACCCTATATGCCAAAAAAGAATGGGATGATATATTCAAAATACAAAAATTGCCAGCCAAGAATACTTTACCCAGCAATGCTATCCTTCCACAATGAAGGACAAATAGTATATTTCTCAGACAAACAAAAACTGTGGGAGTTCACTACCACACGACCAGCCTTACAAGAAATTCTCAAGGAAGTACTGGGTTTGATACCTGAAAAACAACCATCACTCCCAGGAATACTCAAGAAAGAACAAAACCTACCAGTAAAACAAAAATGCTAACAATAAAGAAAAAAAACTTTATCTACACCCCAAGAAACCAACAAATACAGAAGACAAACAGGAAATCAAAAAGAAAGGAACAAAAGATACTGAAGACATCTAAAAAAAAATCAGTAAAATGCTAGGAGTAAAATGACACCTTTCAATAATAACTCTAAATGTAAAGGGATTAAACTCCCCACTCAAAAGATACAGACTCACTGGATTATAAAGATGGATCCAACAATATGCTGCCTTCAAGAGACTCACCTCACCTGTAAAGATACACAGAGTTAAAGGATGGAAAAAGATATACCATGCAAATATAAATGAAAAATGAGCTGAAGTAGCTATTTTTATATCAGATAAAATGGATTTTAAAGCAAAAACCATACAAAGAGATAAAGAAGGCCACTATATAATGATAAAAGGATATCTCCATCAAGAAGACATAACAATAATAAATATATACACATCCAATGTTGGAGCAGCCAGATTTATAAAGCAAACACTATTAGTTCTAAGGAATGAGATAGACACTAACACCATAATAGAAGGGAACCTGAACACACCACTCTCAACATTGGACAGATCATCTAGGCAAAATATCAATAAGGAAACACAAGATCTAAATAATACTCTAGACCAATTGGACTTGGCAGATATCTACAGAACATTCCATCCAACAACCTCAGAAAATTCATTCTTCTCATCAGCACATGGAACATTCTCCAGGATAGATCACATCAGGCCACATAAAGCAAGTCTTGACAAATTCAAAAAAATTGGAATTATTGCATTTATTTTTTCTGATCACAGTGGATTAAAATTAGAAATCAGTAAAAAATGAACCTCTGGAAACTATACAAACACATGGAAATTAAAAAATTTCTTGAAACTAATGAAAATAAAGACACATCATACCAAAACCTACGGGATACTGTAAAAGCAGTACTAAGGGGGGGGGGGGATTTATTGCATTAAATGCTTACTTCAGAAGGATGGAAAGATGGCAAATAAACAACCTAACACCTTACTTTAAAGATCTAGAAAAATAAGAACAATCCAAACCCAAGGTTAGTAGACAGAAAGAAATAAGATCAGAGCAGAATGAAATGAAATAGAAACCCCCCAAAATGATACAAAAGATCAATAAAACAAAAAGTTTTTTTTTTTCCTTTTTTTTTCTCTTTTTTCGTGACCGGCAACAGATCGCAACCCTCAGTGTCGCGCCCGTACCGGACCGGGACCAGCAACGGGATCGCAACCCTCGGTGTTGCGCCCGCACCTCGCTCAGCCAGTGAGTGGCTGGTCTGTATGTGGGATCCGAACCCTCAGCGGGAGTGCCGCCACACTCCCAAGCGGTGCACTGTAGCAGTGCGCCACCGGGCCGGCCCCCAAAAAAGTTGTTTTTTTAAAAGGTAAATAAAACTGACAAATCTTTAGCAAGGGTAACTAAGAAAAGAGAGAGGACCCAAGTAACAAAAAATTAGAAACGAAAAAGGTGATATTACAACTGATACCTCAGAAATAAAAGGAATCATTAGAGACTACTATAAGCAACTATGTGCCCAAAATTTGAAAATCTGGAGGAAATGGATAAATTTCTGGACACATACAAACTACCCAAACTGAGCCAAACAGATACAGAAAATCTGAACAAACCGATAACAATAAAAGAGATTGAAGCTGTTATTAGAAGGCTCCCAACAAAGAAAAGCCCAAGACTGGATGGGTTCAATGCAGAGATCTACCAAACCTTCAAAGAGGAACTGGTAACAATTCTCTACAAACTATTCCAAAAGATTGAAACACAGGCCATTCTCCCAAACTCATTCTATGAGGCAAACATCACCCTGATACCAAAAGCAGACAAAGATACTTCAAAAATAGAAAACTACAGGCCAATATCCTTGATGAATAAAGATGCAAAAATCCTCCATGAAATACTAGCTAACAGAATACAGCAACACATACACAAAATTATACACCATGATCAAGTGGGATTCATCCCAGGGATGCAAGGTTGGTTCAACATATGTAAATCAGTAAATGTGATACACCACATCAATAAAAGCAAAGACCAAAAGCATATGATCATTTCTATAGATGCTGAAAAGGCATTTGACAAAATTCAACATTTGTTCATGATAAAGACTCTACAAGTTAGGTATAGATGGAAACTATCTCAACACAATTAAAGCCATATATGACAAGCCCACTGCCAATATCATCCTGAATGGGAACTAGACAAGGATGCCCACTCTCACCATTCCTATTCAACATAGTGTTGGAAGTACTAGCCAGAGCAATCAGAGAAGAGAAGGTAATAAAGGGCATCCAGATTAGAAAAGATGAAGTCAAACTGTTCCTGTTTGCAGATGATATGATCCTATATATTGAACAGCCTAAAGCCTCTACAAAAACCTCTTAGAGTTGATAAAAGATTTCAGCAAAGTTGCAGGATACAAAATCGAAACACAAAAATCAGTAGCACTTCTATACTCCAACAATGAAAATCAAAACACAAAAATCAGTATCACTTCTATATTCCAACAATGAACATGCAGAAAGAGAAATCAAGAAAGCTAGACAGTTATAATAGCCACCAAAAAATAAAATACTTAGGAATAAAGTTAACCAATGATGTGAAAAATCTGTACAAAGAGAACTACAAAGCACTGTTGAGAGAAATTAAAGAGGACACAAGAAGATGGAAAGATATCTCATGCTCTTGGATTAGAAGAATTAACACTGTGAAAATGTCCATATCACCCAAAGTGATCTACAGATTCAATGCAATCCCCATCAAAATTCCAATGACATTTTTCTCCGAAATGGAAAAATCTATCCAGACATTTATATGGAGTAACAGAAGACCACACATAGCCAAAGCAATCCCGAGCAAAAAAAATAAAGGTGGAGGCACAACAACCTGACTTTAAACTATATTACAAAGGTATAATAACCAAAACAGCATGGTACTGGCATAAAAACAGACACACGAATCAATGGAATAGAATAGAGAACCAAGAAACCAACCCATACACCTACAGTCATCTGATCTTTGACAAAGTCACCAAATCTACACTCTGGGGAAGAGACTGCCTCTTCAGCAAATGGTGCTGGGAAAATGGGATATTCATATGTAGGAGAATGAAACTAGACCCAAAACTCCTTAAAGAAAATATAGGCGAAACATTCTAGGAAGTAGGAGTGGGTACAGACTTCATGAATATGACCCAAAAAGCACAGGCAACTAAAGGAAAAATAAACAAATAGGATTATATCAAACTAAAAAGCTTCTGGACAGTGAAAGAAACAATCAACAGAGTGAAAAGACAACCAACAGAGTGGGCGAAAATATTTGCAAAATATGCATCTGACAAAGGATTAATATCCAGAATATACAAGGAACTCAAACAACTCTAGAGCAAAAAATCAAATAACCGAATTCAAAAAATGGGCAAAGGAGCTGAATAAGCATTTCTCAAAGGATGATATACGAATGAGCAAGAGACACATTAAGAAATGCTCAACATCACTCAGCATCCAGGAAATGTAAATCAAGAGCACTTTGAGATACCATCTCATACCAGTCAGGATGGGTAATATCCAAAAGACTGAGAATGATAAGTGCTGGAGAGGTTGTGGAGAAAAAGGAACTCTCATACACTGCTGGTGGAACTGCAAAATGGTGCAGCCTTTATGGAAAATGGTATGGAGGTTCCTCAAACAATTACAGATAGATCTACCATATGACCCAGCTATTCCACTGCTGGGAATTTACCCAGAGGAATGGAAATCATCATGCTGAAGGGATATCTGTACTCCGATGTTTACTGCAGCATTATTTACAATAGCCAAGAGTTGGAACCAGCCCAAATGTCCATCATCAAAGGAGTGGATAAGGAAACTGGTATATCTACACAATGGAATTCTACTCTGCTATATAAAAAATGATATACTGTCATTCATAATAACATGATGGACGTAGAGAAAATTATATTAAGTGAAACAAGTCAGGCACAGAAAGAGAAATACCACATGTTCTCACTTATTTGTGCGAGCTGAAATAAATAAATAAATAAATAAATAAATAAATAAATAAATAAATAAATAAACACAAACAAATAAAGGGCCGGGAGAGGAAGAAGACACAATAATCACAATTCCTTGAACTTGTTAAGACAAATGAACAGATTTGATGTTGTGGGGAGGGGAGAGAGGGATGCAGGAAGAGGAATGGGTAAAGGGTCATGAAAATCAACTACAATACATATTGAGAATTAAAAAAAAATGATACAGCTATTTTGAAAGACAGTTTGTCAGTTTATTACCAAATATACATAATCTTACCATATGATTCAGCAATTGAGCCCCTTGGTATTTACCCAAACTATAATACATCCACACAAAACTATTATGTCCACACAAAAACCTGAAGACATGTGTTTACAGTAGCTTTATTCATAACTGCTGAAACTCGAAAGCAACCAAGATATCCTTCAGTAGGTGAATGGATAAGTGAATTGTGGTACATCTGTACAATGGAATATTATGCAGCACTGAAAAGAAATGAGCTATTTAGCTAAGAAAAGACATGGAGAAGTATTAAATGTATATTGCTAAGTGAAAGGTTTTTGGGGGCTATTTTTAAAATTTTAAATGCGTGTTCTGAGCCCAGCGTGTACACTGCACACACTCTGCACTGACTTCCTAGGACAAGCAACCCATTAATGTTTAAGTGTACTCTCTCTAGTGGCCTCATTTTCCTCCTTTTAATTGTAAAAAATTTCAAACCTACAGAAAGGTAGAAAAAATGAGCACCCACATAACCACCAACTTAATTCAATAATTGTTAATATTTTGTCAGATTTGCTTCACATTGTCAAAAGAAAAAATTACAACAAATTTAGTTTAAAGATCTCAATTGGCTTTGTTGCAATTCTAGAATTGGGCAACACTTTAATCTATAAAATAGAATAAGTGTTCCAATGAGCTGAGTAGAAGATGTTGGCTTTATAGACAAAGAAGGGCCGAAGAGAACAGAAGCAAATAAAAAGGAATGTATTAATTACTTCATTAATAAGTAAGGCAGGAACAGGGAGACAGAACAATAGAAAAATAATGATTAGTTAACATCAGGTTTCTTCAGGCTATCTCTTTTGTGTAATGATTAAAGCAGACGGAACTTATGCCAGTTGAAGATTTAAACTGACCAGTTTAGGAAACTGGCTGTTATGTCTATCTCCTGATTTCTAGGAAGTTCAAACAACTTAGGTTGGATTTGGTGCTGTGAACTTTAGCAGGAGTGACTCCATTTTAATATTTAGTCTACCAGTTGGGGCCCAGTGTACAAACTTAGTCCCAAACAATGGCTTCTTACAATTTTTATTTAACAATATGCAACTTTTAACTTCGTGCTAAAATGAATTACAGGAACCATGCTAATTTGTCCCTGTATACTTAAGCTTGCATATCCAAAAAATAGGAATATTTTCTTGCATAACCACAATTTTATTATCCCTTCACACTAAATTACTGGTAATTCCTTAAAATTATTTAATTCTCAAATATTTTAAAATATATATTCACATATATCCAAATTTCCTTGATTGTTCCCCAATTATAGTAATTTTTAAAAGCCAGGATCCAATCAAGACATTACATTTTGTTATGTCTATTATGTTGTAACCTAGTACAATTCCTCCACACTCATACCCTTGCTAAATGGCATAGACATTTTAAAGGGACCATGCTGGTTGTCATGTAGAATATTCCACATTCTGGATATGTGGGACTGTTCTTCAATGCTTTTATTTAGTTCGTTGTCGGTTCTCCCACTGCCGGAGACCAACAAAGCCGGGCTGGAAGAGACCCCGGACCAGCCGGCGGCAACCTCTTATGGGGCTGAGTGGGATGATGAGTGTCGCAGGCCCGATCCCCTCTGCGCTTCGGCCCCGGGGACAAAGAAAAAACACCGAGCCAGGAGAGTGGTCAAAGCCGGAACTCTGTTTATTGCAAGGGTGTTGGAGCTTATATAGAGGGAGAAAGCGGAAGTAGAT
>NW_007726199.1:769408-770416 GCF_000696425.1 Galeopterus variegatus
ATCACACAGCCAGGTTGTGGATAGGGTGCAGCCCCTGTCTTAGGTTGCCTTTATGTTAAGGTCTTACCCGTCACTGAGTATCACACAGCCAGGTTGTGGATAGGGTGCAGCCCCTGTCTTAGGTTGTCCTTGTTTTTAAGGATCTTACCCGTCTTTGAGTACTGCACAGCCTTTTAGGGCAGTTGTATAGCCGAGAGGGAGAGAGAGAGGGAGGAGGGTGTTAAGGTGGTGCCACTGTGCATTTGAGGCTGCCTTTAGGCATCATAATGGTGCGTATCTTGAGAAGCCAAGTGCTGATAATGTACTTGTACACTCATTAATTGAATAGTTTCTAATCTTTTTTGGATAAATTGAATTAATTTGTTAAGTATACAGGGTCCCAGGGTAACTAGCAGCAGAAGAAGGAGGATAGGTCCTAAGAAAGGCAGAAGATAGGGAAGGAGCCCATTAAAACCCGTCCAAAAGAAATTATTTCGGAGGTTCTGGCGCCTTTTTTCCAAGTCTTCTTGAAGTTTCTTGATTTTGTCTTGGACAACACCTGAGCGATTGGCATAAAAGCAGCATTCTTCCTGTAAAAATAAGCATAGGCCTCCTTTTTCGGCAGTTAATAGATCTAATCCCCTTCTATTTTGTAAAACAACTTCTGCTAAAGAATCCACTTGAGCTTGGAGATCAAGGATTGTAGTGGCGATAGTTTGCATATCACTAATTAATTGTTGAGATAATTGGTTATAATGATATGAAGAATGTCCTATACCAGCAACTCTAGTGGCCATCCCAGTGGCTACCCCGAGCCCGATGAGGAGGGGAAATATTTGAATAGCATGCTTTTGCCTACCCCCAAAATGGTCAAAAGCAGGGAGTGGGAGGGTTTGGTTATTGGGAACCACATCGATAGCGGGAGAGGGTGCAGACTGGTTTGGGGAAGGGGTATCAGAGCCTTGAGGCCAGGGAGCGGAGGAGAAAGGATCTAAAGGGGGATACAGGGGAGGGCATGCCCGAGCGGGA